>NW_005364596.1:6361550-6376566 GCF_000412655.1 Myotis brandtii
CCCCACTACTTTCTGTGTCCATTGGTTATGCTCCTATACAAGCATACAAGTCCTTTGGTTGATCTCTTATCCCTTCCCTCTCTGCTTTCCCTCATAGGTTGGACAGTCTGTTTGATGTTTCTATGTATTTGGTTCTATTTTTGTTCATCAGTTTATGTTGTTCATCATATTCTACAAATGAGTGAGATTATGTGATATTTATCTTTTTCTGACTGGCTGATTTCGCTTAGCATAATGCTCTCCAGTTCCATCCATGCTGTTGCAAATGGTAAGAATTCCTCCTTTTTTACAGCAGCATAGCAGTCCATTGTGTAGATATACCATGGTTTTCTAATCCACTCATCTACTGATGGGCACTTAGGCTGTTTCCAAATCTTAGCTATTATAAATTGTGCTGTTATGAGCATATGGGTGCATATATCCTTTCTGATTGGTGATTCTGTTTTCTTGAATATATTCCTAAAAATGGGATTACTGGGTGAAATGGAGGTTTCATGTTTAATTTTTTGAAGAAACACCATACTGTTCTCCACAGTGGCTGCACCAGTATGCATTCCCACCAGCAGTGCACAAGGGTTCCTTTTTCTCCACATCGTCTCCAGCACTGTGGTTTGTTGATTTGTTGATGATAGCCATTCTGATAGGTGTGAGATGGTACCTCATTGTTGTTTTGATTTGCATCTCTCTGATGGTTAGTGACTTTGAACATGTTTTTATATGTTTCTTGGCCTTTGTATGTCCTCTTTCAAAAAATGTCTATTTAGGTCCTTTGTCCATTTTTTTATTGGATTATTTACCTTTTGTTAAGTTGTATGAGTTCTCTATAAATTTTGGAGATTAAACCCTTATCAGAGATAACATTGGCAAATATGTTCTCCCATGCAGTGGGCTTTCTTGTTGTTTTATTGATGGTTTCTTTTGCTGTGCAGAAGCTTTTTATTTTGATGTAGTCCCATTTGTTTATTTTCTCCTCAGTTTCCATTGTCCCAGGAACTATATCAGTAAAGATATTGCTATGACTTATGTCTGATATTTTGGTGCCTATGGGTTCTTCTAAGATATTTAGGGTTTTCCACATTACTTTAAGTCCATTTTGAGTTTATTTTTGTGTATAGTGTAATTTGGTGGTCTAGTTTCATTTTTTTGCATGTATCTGTCCAATTTTCCCAACACCATTTATTGAAGAGACTGTCTTAACTCCATTGTATACTTTCACCTCCTTTGTCAAATATTAATTGAGCATAATTGCTTGGCTTGATTTCTGGGTTCTCTGTTTTGTTCCATTGATTTATATGTCTGTTCTTTTGCCTGTACCAGGCAGTTTTGAGGACAGTGGCTTTATAATATAGTTTGATATCTGGTATTGTGATCCCTCCAACTTAGTTCTTCTTTCTCAGGATTGCTGCAGCTATTATGGGTCTGTTTTTAGTTCAGATGAATTTTTGGAGAGTTTGTTCTAGGTCTTTGAAGTATGCCATTGGAATTTTAATGGGGAGTGCATTGAATCTATAGATTGCTTTGGGTAGTATGGACATTTTATTGATGTTGATTCTACCAATCCATGAACATGGTATATTCTTTCATTTCTTTATGTCTTCCTCTTTTTTCAGTGTCCTGTAATTTTCTGAGTACAGGTCCTTTATCTCCTTGGTTAAGTTTATTCCTAGGTATCTTAATTTTTTTGCTTCAGTGGAAAATGGGATTGTTTTTTTAGTTTCTATTTCTGTGAATTCATTATTGGTGTATAAAAAAGCCATAGATTTCTGGGTGTTAATTTTTTATCCTGCTGCATTGCCAAATTCATTTATTAAGTCTAATAGTTTTTTGATGGAGTCTTTAGGGTTTTCTATGTACAATATCATGTCATCTGCAAATAATGACAGTTTTAGTCCTTCTTTTCCATTTTGGATGCCTTTCATTTTTTTCTTCTTGTCTGATAGCTATGGCTAGCACTTCCAGTACTATGTTTAACAAGAGTGGTGAAATTGGGAATCCCTGTCTTGTTCCTATTCTTAGGGGAAATGATTGTTTTTGCCCATTGAGTATGATGTTGGCTGTAGGTTTGTCATATACGGCTTTTATTATGTTGAGGTATGATCCCTCTATTCCCACTTCGCTGAAAGTTTTTATCAAGAAAGTATGTTGAATTTTGTCAAATGCCTTTTCTGCATCAGTTGATATGATTATGTGATTTTTGTCTCTCAGTTTGTTTCTGTAATGTATCTATTGATTTGCAGATATTGTACAAGCCTTGCATTTCTGGAATAAATCCCACTTGGTCATGGTGTATGATCTTTCTAATGTAATGCTGGATCGAATTTACTAGAATTTTGTTGAGGATTTTAGCATCTGTGTTCATCAGAGATATTGGCCTGTAATTCCCTTTCTTTGTAGTGTCTTTATCTGGTTTTTGGATTAGGGTAAGGCTGGCTTCATAGAAAGAGCTGAGAAGTATGCCTTCCTCTTGAATTTTTTGGAATAGTCTGAGAAGGATTGGTTTTAGTTCTTCTTTGAATGTTTGGTAAAACTCCCCTGTGAAGCCATCCAGTCCAAGGCTTTTGTTTGCTGGAAGTTTTTTTTTATTACTGTTTCAATTTCATCAGTACTTTTTGGTCTATTCAGGATGTTTTTATTCTTCCTGATTGAGTTTTAGAAACTTGTATTTTTCAAGGAATATGTCCATTTTGTCAAGGTTGTCCAGTTTGTTGCAGTAGAATTGTTCATAATAATTTTTTGCAATCCTTAGTATGTCTGTGGGGTCGGTTGTTACTTCACTTTTTTCACTTCTGATTTTTTTTTATTTGGGTACTCTCTCTTTGTTTCTTGGTGAGCCTGACTAGAGGTTCTTTAATCTTGTTTATCCTTTCACAGAAACAGCTCTTGGTTTTATTAATCTTTTGTATTGTTTTTTTGGTCTCTGTCATTTATTTTCAGTCTGATCTTTATTATTCCTTTCCTTCTGGTTACTCTGGGCTTTTCTTGTTTCTCTCTTTCTAATTCTTTAAGTTGCAGGATTAGATAATTTATTACCATTTTTTCTTGTTGTTTTTTGTTTGTTTGTTTGTTTGTTTTTGGAGGTAGGCCGCAGTGCTGTGAACTTCCCTCTCAGGACTGCTTTCACTGTGTCCCATAGATTTTGGATTGTTGTGTTCTCATTATCATTTGTTTCCAGGATGCTTTTTATTTCTTCTTTGATCTCTTTGGTAACCCAGTCATTGTTTAATAGCATGCTATTTAGCCTCCAAGTGTTTGATTTTTTTCATTGTTTTTAGTGTAGTTGGTTACTAATTTTATGCCATTCTTATCTGAGAAGATGTTTGATATGATTTCTATGTTCTTGAATTTGAAGACTTTGCCTGTGTCCTAATATGTGGTCTATCTTTGAAAATATCCTATGTGCACTTGAGATGAATGTATATTCTGTAGCTTTGGGGTGAAATGTTCTGAAGATGTCAATTAATTCCATCTGATCTAGTGAGTCATTTAGGATTTCTGTTTCTTTGCTGATTTTTTGTTTAGAGGATTTATCCAGTGATGCCAGTGGGGTATTAAAGTTCCCTACTATGATTGTATTGCTGTCGATCTCAACCTTGATATTTTCCAGAAGTTGTTTTTGTTTGTTTGTTTTTGGTTTATTTTGTTTTTTTGTTTGTTTGTTTTTTATGTATTTGGGTGTTCCTGTATTGGGTGCATATATGTTTAGCAGAATTATATCCTCTTGTTGAATTGTTCCCTTTAGTATTATGAAGTGGCCTTCCTTATCTCTTGTTATGGCCTTCACTTTGAGGTCTATTTTGTCAGATATAAGTTTTGCTACCCAGCTTTTTTCTCATTTTCATTTGCCTGACAATTATTTTTTTCATTTCTTCACTATCAGTCTGTGTTAGTCCTTTGTTCTGAGATGGGTCTCCAGTAGACAGCAGATATATGGGTCATGTTTTCTTATCCATTCAGCTACTCTATGTCTTTTGATTGGGGCATTTAATCCATTTACATTTAAAGTTATTATTGACTAGAGGCCTGGTGCACAAAAATTTGTGCACAATGGGAGGTCCCTCAGCCCAGCCTGTGCCCTCTCGCAGTCTGGGACCCCTCGGGGGATGTCCACCTGCTGACCTAGGCCCGCTCCCCGGGGAATCGGGCCTAAGCTGGCAGTCAGACATCCCTCTGGCTGCCTGGCAGCCCTCGGGGGATGTCCACTTGCCAGCGGGGAGAAGGCCTAAGCTGCAGTCGGACATCCTTAGCGCTACTGAGGAGGCAGGAGAGGCTCCCGCTACCACTGCTGTGCTGGCAGCCATCAGCCTGGCTTGTGGCTGAGCAGAGCTCCCCCTGTGAGAGCCCACTGACCACCAGGGGGCAGCTCCTGCATTGAGCGTCTGCCCCCTGGTGGTCAGTGTGTGTCATAGTGAACAGTCATTCCCAGTTGTTCTGCTGTTAGGGTCAATTTGTGTATTACCCTTTTATTATATAGGATAGAGGCCTGGTGCACAGGTGGGGGCCGGTTGGTTTGCCCTGAAGGGTGTCCCAGATCAGGGTGGGGGTCCTGCTGGGGTGCCTGGCCAGCCTGGGTGAGGGGGCTGAGGGCCATTTTCAGGCTAGCCACACCCCCTTCAGAGTGTGGTTCCCAATGGAGTGCCTGGCCAGCCTTGGTGAGGGGCTGATGGCTGTTTTTAGGCTGGCAACACCCCCGGTGACCCAAGCTCCCAGCCTCTCCTTTTGGGCTGGAAGCAGGTATTTGGGATTTATTTATCTTCTATAATTGAAACTTCATAGCCTTGAGCGGAGCCCAGGTCTGGCCAGGATAGGCAGGAACCTTGGCTTCCTCCATCGCCGGGGGCAACCCAAGCCTCCTGCTCGCTCCAGCTCCGTGGCCCCTGCCATCATAGTTGGGTTAATTTGCATACTCACTCCTGATTGGCTGGTGGACGTGGCTTATGGGTGTAGTGGAGTGGCAGAGTGATGGTTAATTTGCATGTTTCTCTTTTATTATTGTAGATAGGCACTTGTTTGTCACTACTTTTATTCTTTATGCCTGGGCTCCTTCTTCCCTTCCTATTTCTTCTTTTTACAGCAAACCCTTTAGTATTTCTTGTATTACTGGTTTGGTGGTAATTAACTCCCTTAGTCTTTTTTTTTGTCTCTGAAGCGCCTGATTTCAGCCTTTGATTTTGAATGGTAGCCTTGCCGGGTATAGTATTCTTGGATTCAGTCCCTTGACTTTGTATATTTCATTCCATTCCCTTCTGGTCTGATGTGTTTCTGTTGATAAATCAGTTGGTATTCTAATGGGAGATCCCTTGTAGGTAACTTTCTGTCTCTCTCTGGCAGCCTTTAAGATTCTTACTTTGTCGTTGATGTTTGCCAATTGAATTATGATTAAATTGGTCAGTCTTTTTGGATTCATTTTGTTTGAGATTCTATGTGCTTCTTGGACTTGTCTGACATTTTTCTTCCCAATATCAGGGAAGTTTTCTGTCATTATTCTTCAAACAGGTTTTCTATTCCTTGCTCTGCTTCTTCTCCTTCTGGCACCCCTAGTATGCAGGTGTTGTTTCATTTTGTGTTGTCCCAAAGCTCCCTTAGGCTCTCCTCCTGCTTTTTAAATTTTATTTCCAATTGCTGCTGTGCTTGGGTGGTTTTTTCTACCCTGTTTTCTAACTCACTGATGTGATCCTCAGCTTCTTCTTGTCTACTGTGACAACTTTGCATTGTGTTCTTTGTTGTGGCTATGTCATTCTTCATTTCCACTTGATTTTTCTTTATTTCCTATTGATTATTACACATGTTGTTGAATTTGTCTTCCATCCTTTTCACTGTCCTTATAACCATTGCTCTGAATGCTTTCTCTAACAAAAAGCTTGCCTGCAATTCTTTTTTTCCCCCTTTTCTGGTGATTCATTCTTTTCTTTTGAATGGAGTATGTTTTCTTTGTCTCCCCATTTTTGCTAGTCCTTTTCCATTGTTTCTACATATCACATTAAACTGCTATGCCACCAAGATTCTTTGAGTATGTCTTATATAGTGGACCCAGTGGCGCAATCTCTCCAGTTTCTGGGCTGGGCAACCTAGGGATGCCTTCTACTTGGGCTATTTGGGTTCTCTTGGTATAGTTGGGTCTTGAGTGTTATTGTCCCATTCATGGATAGAGTCTCCTCTCAGGGTGTTTGATTATGTGGCTCGCTCTCTACCACATTGACCAAACAGCACAGAATACAACTCAATAAGACATGACTCTAAGGGGACAAAACACTAATGTACTCATGACACCAATAACCCCAATATAAGTGACCACCAGAGAAAAGAGAATTAGGGGAGAGAAAAGAGTGCAAAAATAATATTGAGGAAAGAAAAAATGGTGAGAGAAAAGAAAAAGAAGTAAAAGGAAGAATAAGAAAAAATATATATATAAGAGAGAAAATACCACAGAACAAACAGATAAACCAAATAATGCAAATAACAAACACCCAGAAAAGACAGTGGGGGCAGAATCTGTAGAGGCAGAGCTTATATACAGAAAGCAAAGTTAAGGAATTCAATGAATATGGGAAGGACCTCAGTTTAGTATAGAGGAAGTAGAAACAGGATGAGTGGATAAGAAGAAAAGAAAGAAATAGAAGAAAAAATATTAAAAATTAAAAAATTAAAAGAAATAAGATAAAATAACAATATAAAGATAGAATGAAGAAAAATAATGCAAAAAGAATAAAAAATGAAGAAACAAATAACAAACAAAGAAAATAAAGAAAAATACATTTAAATAAAATATAAAATAATAAAAGTAAAAAAGTGAAGTGTCGTTCATTTTAGCCCCATGGGGGTTGGTTTAAGTTCCCACTCTTCTGTACTGTCTGCCACTTCTCAGTTTCCTGTTTGGTAGTCAGCACTGTGTTGAAGTTCCAAGCGATCCACTGCTTCTCTCTTTGTGCCTATCTCCACCACCTTGACTGCCAGCAGGCAGGACCAATATGCCCACTTAGCCTGTCTGCCCAATGTTAATCTCTCAAGCGGTTGTTTCTCACAGGGCCATAGTTAGGGAGGTTGCTGTATTGCTTTCCAGGACCAAATGGCCTCTCTTCAACCCAGTCCCTGGGGGCTCGTAGGGGCTATTCAGATTTTTTGCATCCTTTGTACCACTCAGGGTGTAGTCTGGGTATGGCTGTATTGGTTGCCTGGAGACTGCTGGGAGGGGCTAGCTCTTCAGGAGAAAATGGCTGCTTATGTCTAGAGGGTCAGGAATGTACCAGTGCCGGACTCTCAGTCACTTTTCCCCAACCTGCTCTTCTCCATAGCCTCTCCCCACCTCCACCTGCACCTCAGCCACGGATGAGGGTTTGTATTTGAAAGGCCCTATGAATAAAAGCAAAGTCCACAAAGAGGGGAAATAACTGTGCCACTGTGAGTTTCTCTCCCCCTGGCACCACATGACTTGGGCAGTCTTCAGGCTGTCCCCTCTGAGCTAAGCCTCTGTGGCTGTGTACTTAAATCTAGAATCCCCTGCTGCCAGCACCTGTGGACTTCCTTTCCACAGTCAGATGTTATGTCTGTCCCCAAGGGACACAGACTTGGTGCCATGAGACTTCCTTCTGACCCTCTCAGCTCAGAGGTCTTGCCATTCTTTCCAGCCCAGATTCCAGATCCTACCATTCTCCAGGCATCCTCTGCCCTTCTTGGCTGTGTATTGTCTCACCAGCTGTGTCCACTTCTCCAATTCCAGGTGGATGTTATTCAATTTAGATGCTCCTTGACATGTCTGCCTCTTTGGTCACCATTTTGTGTCTCCTCTAGAGAAAATTTTTGAGTTGAAGTGAGGCAATATTATATTTAAACTTTGAGTAGACAGATTTGTATGAAACTGTTAAAAGTGGCTCGGAGAGAAGCAGCGTAAAGCTGGTAAATAATTCAGATTCTAGTCTAGACAGTGATGGCCTGGACATGGGTAATGACAGTGAGTTTGATTCCCAAACTGATAAAGACGTATTATAAATAGGACTTTTCCAGGTGTGTGGGGGACCAAGAGAGGAGTCAACTGTTGTAACTTGAGCCAACTTGATAGATTATGATAAAGGTATTTTTTGAGACAGGGAGCAAATAAGGATAGGTTGAAAAGTGGAGATATAAGTGATTAACTCAAGGAGAATTAAACTCTTTGATGATTGTAATACATTGCATTCCTTAATTTGTAGTCCCTATGTTGTACTTGTTACAGAATTCAAATGATATATATTTATTATTAATCCAAGTGGAGTGATTCACTTACTCGGATCTGATTGGTTATATGGAATTAAAATTTCAATGAAGTTGAAAGAATAAAAAGTATATTAGAGAGTATCTAGAAAATACTTTGTCACAGGGAAGTTAATACACATGCTGCAGAAATTTGGTTAAAGCTATTTTCTAGTTGTGTTATATCCAATATTCTAATAACATGGTTAATAACCTCAGAAAAGAAGCTCAGAAACTCTATTTTTTTGGAGATGTGCTTGGGATTTTTTCTTACAATATGTTTTTACTGTTTTCCATAATTACATACCTCATTTTATTTGGTATAAAGTTAGTCCAGAGTAGCTAGTTAATTAAAATTATTTTTGCTGAAATTATTGTGGATATATACTGAAGATCATTCCTAGAGAATTAATCCACTTGTCTGTCTACAATACATATACAAAGCCTTATGAACTCTCAAACAGATGTAAGAGAAAAAGAAACAATGGGAAATCTTGGTTTATGAACTCAGTTGCATAAGGGGCACATGTGCATCGCTTGACACTTGGCAACCGGTTCCCAGGCTTGTATTGGTTTACTTGCCTTCTCCCCTGCTCACACAGCCCTCTGTGAAGTTAATGAGGTACTATGTGTAAAGCTCTGTGAGCCAAAAGGAGGAAGGGATTATCTAGCTACAAGGAGATATGATAGAGAAGCCAAGCATGATGAATGAGAGTTTGCTAGAGGGATCCTGGCTGGACTCCTCTTGAAACTTTAACCACTATCAAACTCATTATTTTTATGAAGGAAAAAAATATAGAAGAAAAAGTCTGTTCCAAACTTCGCAAGTCAACCACTTTCCTCCAGGTTTTTTTTTTTGGAGGCACACTGAAAAGATGATTAAAAAGAAGGATTTTTTTTTTTCTAAGAGAGCTGTGCCATTTTCAAACACAGGAAAAGAGTTCTTCAGTCCTAGTGCAGCTGCTGTCATCTTGTTGCTCCTGGAAAAATAAGGACCTTCTAGCTACAAAGTCAAGTGATAGTGTTTTGCTTAGTGACAATGTGATTATGTTTGGAACATTCACCCCTAAGCCTTCCTCTGACTTTTGTTAATAAAGGTCAGTGAAAATACATATCACTCTCCTTTGTCCTGCTAATTACATTAATATTTAGTTACAGCTTCATTCAATGAAGGCTTGTTTTTATAGGGCATTTAAAGGAGAGCTGATTACACTGTCATTTGCAAGACTGGACAAAGCATGCGTGACTTTAACATACAAAAAAAATTGCTGTAACTGTTTTTTCTCTGCTATATTTTAAGTGCATGGAAAGAAAACTCAAATTGTAGAATAATATAGAGGTAAAGGCAGAGGGGCAGCAGGAGACTATATGACCATTACAAATGAGCTTATATTTGACCGGGAGCCTCAAGAGATTGTTAAGAATTTCAACTGAGCATGCTCTATAGAAGCATAACACCCAGCAACAAGAACACCTTTTACTGTAATTTTTTAGCATCTTCTAAGCACACTTTTTGATATGATTACATTGTAGAAATAAATCAGAATACCCTGAAACTACAGCTTTCTGCTTCTGTGTGGATTTCATAATTTTAAACAAATATTTATTTATTCCCTAGAATGTGTAGATCCCTGCATAATCTGGGGAGATAGATTTTGTCCATTTCTTCACAAGAATTATAGTCCAGTTGATGAGCAAAGTGTTAAACTCACATTAAATGTTAAATGAAAATATTAATTGTCATATTCTAAAGACCAGGTGAATGATTTGAAATCAATAGATAGCAAATAAATATCTCCTATCCCATTCTGATGAATAATGGCTGCTTCCAGTACTGTGTTAAGAAGGATTATGAAAGTAATCCTGAGTTCAGTTAATAAAAGGACCTTGATTTGTTTTTTATGTCTATTCATGGTGAGGAGAAAGAGGTAGAGGTCTGTTCACATGTAGCAATTATATTACAAATTTTATAATGTCTAAAACTTAAGAAATACTATTTTTAAAAAGTTTATTAGGTCAAATTCTGAGTACTAAGCTATGTAATAGGTGCTTATGTGTAAAATGTACTCAATAGTTGCCTTCATGGCTTACTGGGTTTGTCATCTTTAGTGTGTATTTAAAGTTTACTTGAGGCCTGAGCTGATGTGGCTCAGTTTGTTGGGCATCAATCATCCTGTGCACCAAAAGATTGCTGGTTCAATTCCCTGTCAGGGCACATGCCCAGGTTGCTGGCTCGATCCTCGGTAGGCAGCCCATATATGTTCCGCTCTTACATACACATTTCTCTCTCTCTTCCCTCTCCCTTCCTCTCTTTCTAAAAATATCAATAAAAATATTTAAAAAAAATAATAATAAAGTTGAATTTTGGTAAAAGGTGGTCTGAAATTCAATTAAACATTTTCAAATCACACACACCCTCACACTGGATGAGAAATTGCAGTGAAGGCCACTGCAGTATATCTTATCTAATAAAAGAGAAACATGCAAATTGACAGTACCTCTGCTACACCCACAAGCCACACCGACCAGCCAATCAGGAGTGAGTATGCAAATAAACCCAACCAAGATGGCAGCAGCCATGGAGCTGGAGCAAACAGGAGGCTTGGGTTGCCCCTGGAGGTGGAGGAAGCCAAGCTTCCCACCTGCTCCGGCCGGCTGTGGGCTCCACTCAAGGCTACAAAGTTCCAATTATAGAAGGTAAATAAATCTCAGAATAAAAAAAAAAAGAAAAAAAGGAGAGGCTGGGATCTTCTGTCCCCGGGAGGCTTGGCCAGCCTGAAAATGGCTCTCAGCCCCTCACCCAGGCTAGCCAGGCACCCCAGCAGGGACCCCCTCCCTGCAGGGTGTGTGGCCAGCCTGCAAACAGCCATCAGCCCCTCACCAAGGCTGGCCAGGCACCCCAGCAGGGACCCCCATCTTGAAGGGGGTTTGGCCAGCTTGAAAACAGCCCTTAGCCCCTCACTCAGGCTGGCCACACCCCCCAGCAGGTCCCTCACCCCATGGGGGCATGGCTGGACTGCAAACCACCACAGGCCCCTTGCCCAGGCTGCCCCACACCCTGATCCGGGACACCCTTCAGGGCAAACCAGCTGGCCCCCACCCTTGCACCAGGCCTCTATCTATACCAGTGATGGCGAACTTTTTGAGCTCGGCCTGTCAGCATTTTGAAAAACCCTAACTTAACTCTGGTGCCGTGTCACATATAGAAATTTTTTGATATTTGCAACCATAGTAAAACAAAGACTTATATTTTTGATATTTATTTTATATATTTAAATGCCATTTAACAAAGAAAAATCAACCAAAAAAATGAGTTCGCATGTCACCTCTGACACGCGTGTCATAGGTTCACCATCACTGTCTCTAGACTCTTAATAGGTTAAGAGAAAGATAGCATCTGAAAGATTTGGTGTCTAGACTAAATTAAACCTAATGTATTTTGTGAAGAAAATATTTTATACTTTATACTTGGTTCAGAATCTTATCTTATTTAATTTTGTTCTGTCCTTTGGCAATTAACTACTTCTGAAATACAAAATTATTTTTTATATTTATATTCTATTGTTTCCAGCAAAAGATGTCCTTCTTCCCATCATGATTTTAAGCACTGTTTTATGAGAATTTCTAAATTCTAGACTTTAGAACAGGATGATTGAACAGACTCAGGATCATAAATCTATTTTATAAACAATTCTCCATAATTTCTTCTCAATCTATCATTACAAATATGCAGTATTTATCTTCAGCAAATCATCAGATTGTACTAAATTGTGTCAATCTGGTGGCCTATTGCATTTTTAAATTATTTTCTAAATTATCTCAGATTAAAATCTGTATGCTATTGGAGTATTTTGTACCGGTTTAGGCCCGATCCCTGTAAACCAGCAGTAGGACATCCTTCGAGGGGTCCCAGATTGGAGAGGGTGCAGGCCGGGCTGAGGAACACCCCCTCCCCCGTACACGAATTTCGTGCACTGGGCCACTAGTTTAGGAATATATTGGAGTATAATGAGGAGAACAATTTGATAAAAGAAATGACGGGATAGAAGGTGAAAAGGCAGAAAAATGTGAGTAATCTGCAGGAACCGATGAATTGGAGCAGAGGATTCATGAACATAAATCTTAAGAGATAGGATTGAAATATTAATTACATTTCAGACATTGTAAGTCCTTGAGTTCTAGGCCAGCTGGGTATTTGTTGCTTTATCTTGTGGGCTTTGGAGAAATATTGAAATTATTTGAGCAGGGGAGTGATGTAGGCAAAGCCAGACTCTCTTCATCTATCAGATCCTATAAATGAAGATGATGCATATTAAATGTCATAGATAAATATAACTTATTGACTGCCTATTATAAGACATTATATTTCAAAGCTTTTACTGCATGAAGTCATTAAGTTCTTATGAACTAAATATCACCTGGGTATATATACATCTCTGTTATGGTGAATTATATTAAAATTAAGATTCACTGTAGTGAATTCACTGTAGGCTTTTTGATAACTGTTATAATTTGGAAATATCTACCATTTTGATTAGAACAGAAATTTCTAAATGCTCCTTGAAACTAGATTTCTGCATAGGTGCTTCAGGAAATCTCCTAAGAGTTGATTGGAATTATATGAATCTTGACTGTAAGCATAATCTAGAATCCTTCATATAAAAAGTTTTCACTAGCAAAAAAGCTTTATTTATTCTTAACATCTTCTTGGTAGTTATAACTTGCAATATAATACATCTAAACTTATAATTTACTTGCCTGTTTTGGTCATTTAATGTGTATTAGTACTTTTTATTAAAATTTCATTTGAAAAATATTGATTCTGCTGCCAAAAACATTTGGAAATCATTGGAGTTAAACATGAGTCTAGGCTAAATTACCAGTCCTTTATTACATCTGTACACTTTATATACCTCTATTGTTCACTCAACAAATGTTACATGAAAAGCTACTGTGCTGGTTATTTGCCTATTGTCTCTTTGCTTTATTCCCACCCTTCATTGAACTCCTTTGCATTTCAGCAGGCTGAAAGCCTGCAAACTACTTTTCTAGACTCCCTGTCAGCTGGCTTCTACTTAGGTTCTGCCAATGGGAGGCATTAATAGGAGTTTGGAAGACAAAAGGAGAAAGGAAGCCTGACCCTTCCCATTCACAGCTACAGGAGATGCCTCCCAGAGTGGCTTGGCAGTGAGCGGGGGAGGAGCTCCTGTTCAGGCAGCGTCCACTCCCACAGCAGAAGCCGCAGTACCTCCAATGGGACTGGCACTGGTGTATGCTCCTGGGTCTGTTTCTTCACTGGTGGTACATTTCCAACAGTGTCAGACCAGTAGTGAGTACAGGCTCAGAAGGGGATTACCGCTTTTTGGGTAATCCTCTTCTCCCTATTGTATTGTTTCAGCAGAACTTTCTTCTTCCTGCAGCAATTCTAACTCCCTGGTAATGAGATCCTGACATTAAATTCCCATCTCCCAGAAATGCCGTGAGTGGCTTCTCTTTTTCTGATTGGACATTGACTGATGACTAGTTATGTGTCAGAGCAAGACTGTGTGGGTTATTGATAAGTCAAACAGATTGAAAACCAGACTTCATAGAACCAGAGAATACATTGAACTTCCTACGTAATAATTTAAATATCGTTTTCAGGTAATTCTCCTCTATTGGAATATAAATGCTATTTGGTCACTTCACCCTATTAGTCCTTTGATTTGCCTGTCACATTGACTTGAGACTTAAATATACCAAATAAAAGCTTTCTAGTTGGATCCATGGAGGGATAAAGGAAAACAATGGGTGGTCAATGTTCTTAAGAGTTTATAATTTCATAAGGAGAAGTAACCCATTTACCTTGTACTTCTTGTTCTACTCTTTTATTGTTCCTTGTATTTGTGATCTATTTACTCAAACATTATATTCTTATGGGGCAAAATATTGAGGCAAAGGGAAAAAAAATTAACAGAAAAAAGAAAACTAATTAAGATAGTAATAAATAATATTGCATCTTAAATCTCTATATAAGATATTCCTATCATAGGAAGAAAGCACAGAACTTGTGGAACAAAGACGTTTTCTGCTAGATTTGCACAAAATGTCAAGATATAAAGCTGCCCTTTTATAATATGAGCTCAGACTCTTCCTATATAATAGTGTCATGCTTTGTTTTGTATTACCTCTAATCCCAGGTAGGAGCAGAAATGGTTGAACACATATTATCCTAATTTGGCCTGTTGGTGAAGTTTACATCAATAATGTTGACTGCAAAATACAGATTTGATTATTTTAACTACTATGTTGGACGATCTATTAACAACAACAACAAAAAAAGGTTCTGTTTCCTTGGCTAGATACACAGATTTATGAGAAATTCCAAGTTATTTAGTTATTTCTCATTTAGTTATGGCTATTACAGAGGTAATTGATAATTTAATGAGGATAAGGATGTTATACAATGTAATTCTTAAATGTATCTCTCATGATAGATATAGGGTGAGCAAAAGTAAGTTTACAGTTGTAAGTAAATACAAGAGATTACTCTTGTATTATTATTTATTAGGTATTGCATTATTTTCCAAATGAACAACTATAAACCTACTTTGCTCCTCCCTGTATAAATGTGGTGACATTGTCAAAAAAGTGCCACAAAATATGGTGCAAATTCATCAACAAGGTATTTTTTTCCAACTATCATAGTAAGAATATTAAACAAAAATATTATCATTTTTTCTTCTTGCCATTAACATTCTTATGTCCATGCTCATTTTTACCACACATTTTTGTTATTGTTGTTTATTATAAT
>NW_005364596.1:6376844-6390724 GCF_000412655.1 Myotis brandtii
AGCAGCGGTTCTCAACCTGTGGGTCGTGACCCCTTTGGGGGTCGAACGACCCTTTCACAGGGGTCGCCTAAGACCATTGGAAAACACATATATAATTACATATTGTTTTTGTGATTAATCACTATGCTTTAATTATGTTCAATTTGTAACAATGAAAATACATCCTGCATATCAGATATTTACATTATGATTCATAACAGTAGCAAAATTACAGTTATGAAGTAGCAACGAAAATAATTTTATGGTTGGGGGTCACCACAACATGAGGAACTGTATTAAAGGGTCGCGGCATTAGGAAGGTTGAGAACCACTGGTCTAGGCGGTTGTTTCTCTCCTCCTTCCCCTCCTTTAAAAAAATTTTTGTTAAAAGTCCTCATTTATAAAACTCCACCCTCATTCCCCTTATGTTGCTGAAAGCTTATAACCACTGCTTCACAGCATTATACCCCCCTGGGAGGTTCAGAAAACACATAGATTGTTTGTTTTCACAAATCTCTAATTGAAGGGCTGAGAGAGGGAGGAACTTGGAGGGGGAGGGACTCTCAAATAGATTAAGCTGCAGGGATTTCTCATGCTAGATCATCACTGTTTGTGTTATATGCCCATTTGAAAATTGAGCTGGCTTGTTGTCTCCATACTGGATGAGGGAGGAAAATGACTATGATGACACAACACTTTATAAACATGTACATCTTATTTATGGGTTCTGGTGATATTTTAACTACAGTTAGTATGTGGAATTCCATTTCCTCAACAAAGAAGTTAAAGAGTAATTTGGTTTCTTGTGCTTTTAGCTCTTCTTTTATTTCCAATAATTCAGAAGCGCTTTTATAGAACACATGAGGATTTATCTGTGGGTCAACATCTCTACAACAAAGTCAGCCTGCAAGGGAACTGCCTCAAAAGGGAGTTGTTTCTATGTTGTCTAGGGAATGTATGCCGATAAATAATATTCACAGCTCAATAAACTGAATACCTATTGTAATCTTTAAATATTCAGTAAATGAGAAAAAAATAATATTTCTTAAAAGGAGTATGTACTTTTCTCCCCTCAAACATTTGCTTCAACATCGCTGTAAATAAAGCTTAAGCAGATTGGGATACTTTTTTTTCTTTATTGATTAAGGTGTTACATATGGAAGCCGCTTCCTAATGACCCGAGTGAGGGTTACCAGCCCACTGCTTCCTTTTTAATGTTTCTGCCCTCCAGCCCCACATCCCTGACTGTACCTTAAAGGCCTCATACACAATCCAGAGAAGGCCAGACAAGCCATCAGGGAGGTTTGGGAGGCTTGTCAGGTGGATTGTGCTGTGCTAAGTGAAGTGTGCAGGAAAGAAGGAAAGAAAAAAAACCCACATAGTTATATGCCAGTTCTTCAACCTTTGGTAGGGTGACAACCTCACAAGGCAACAGATCTGAAGGTGACTCTCTTGGCTGAGGCCTCTCTTCTTGCCACATCTCATAGGGATTTGAACCCTGCTGTGTGAAAAGCCAGATAAATGCATATGTGGGTTACAGGCCACTGCCCTCTTCCCCATTCATGCTAATAATAATGAAGCACCTTTGCCAGGCCAGTTATTTCTGTGAGCTGCACCTCTGTGCACTGAGCTGGAACAGCTTCCTCTGAGCACTAACCTGAAAACAAAGAGGGAAAGGAGAATCAGGAGACCAGCGCCTTGTTCCCAGGACATAGCCGGGACCTGAGTCCGCTGTCCTGCAGGGCGCTCAGGCTGCCCAGCTACCAAAGGAGAGAGGATATTCATCAATGAGGGTGGGTACCATGGAACTTTAATGAACCACTTTCTTGCTCACTTTTATCTCCACATAACTATAGAGACAGATATAAGTACAAATAATGACATGACATAATTGCACAATGGTGATAAAATTAATTTGTGCAGTTATCCAAAAATAATCACTCATGCAATAATTTAGTGTGCATAAATTATATGAAAAAGGCCCATATACCAATGTGTTCTCATCTATTATGGGAACCATGACTTTGCTTTCCATATAATATGACCTTTTTTTCCCCCTCTTTTAAGTATAGTAATCAAAGAAAATAAACACCATTCAGTTGTAAAACTCTGAGCTTCCTAAATTTCTTTCAAACGGATACCCTTTTTTTTCAAATAATATATCATTAGCTTTAAAATATAGTCTCTTCCTCCAAAGTCTAAATAGAAGTTAAAAAGCACATTTCACTCCTTAAAGCTTTAAATTCCACCTTGTTTCTAATCAGCCTTCTGGAGTGACTACACAAGGTTACCCAGACCCGACTGATTTATGAATATAATTTCTGTTTTAATTGAAACAGCAACATTTAGGTTCCACCTTAACAGTGCACCTTAAAAGATTATCTCGGTTATTTCACAGGCACCGAGGCGGCACTAATAGTCCAAGGCAGATATTGAAAAGCAGCACAGGGCCAGGCAGATCTATTAGAAATTCCCATCCACGCGCCTCATACATATTGATTTCTGACACCAAGCAGCAGTGAAAGCCCCCGTGGGAATAATATATTTAGCAGGGTTCGCTGCGAGGAGGTCACAGAGTGCATACAGATTAGCTTCAGAGGACCAAGGCACTGGTGTTGGAGCCAAATGCTAGATTTTATATCATTTTAATCTGAACTTTTATAATCCTTTTAGTTCTTCTCTCTCTGGATGGCACAGGGAAGGCTCCTTCACATGTATCATGCATCTTTTTCTTTATTCCTCCTATAAATGTGCAAATGCCCTTGTAATGGGGAGGAATGTTCCTTCCGCATAAGCAGCAGAGCCCCAACCAGATTTGCTTTTATAAACGGTGGTCAATTCAGATGAAGACATCTTTATTTAAAGATCTCTGTCTGTGGGGGAGGGGGGATCACAAATGCGCATCTCCAGGTTTATGATATGAGCATCCAGCCTGCCTTTATGAAAAGAGCCCTTCCTCCCCTCCCCCATCCCTGACACTGGGGCTTAATTGAGCAGAAGTTGCCTTTATCCTGTTACGTCTATGAAAACAAAAAATCTACACGTTTTTGAAATTACCTTTCTGATGGGTAGGGAATGCCTGCTCATTATGCAAAGGGGTGTTGTGACTGTATCAGATAAAGGTGTCAGATGCGAGTCAAACAGGCATGGTGGAGGCTGGAGAGACGCCAGCAGTGAGGGAGGAAAGGTTAGGGTGGACACACTTTGACAGAAGGGTGAAATACGCTCAGACAACAAAGGGAAATAGGAGGTTTCACGCAACAGACACAAAGGCTCATTGTCTTCCTTAGCCTGCGTTTAAATTTTAGGTGTTCTATACGCTGTTCCCATGATTACTAATAATCAGACCAAAAAAATAACTAACTCTGTGGAGTGACTTTTGAACAAGACTATTTTCTCTGTCACCCCAAACAAACATAAAAGACAAAAAAAAAAAAAGGAACAGTGTAGGGATATGCAATCAAGACTTATCCTTAAAGATATAACAAGTAACTACAAAAAAAGGTGAATTTGAGGTGTTTTTTTTAATTAGTAAAGGTTTGTTCTATCAGAGAGGAATAACTAAAATATCCCATTAAGACAGAGAATTTTGGCATCAGAATATCTAAACAAAGTATGCCAAACATTTAGATTAGTTTTTCAGGCCTGTCTCCAGTGATATGTGTTAACTTTTATTTTCTAATATGTTCAAACTAAGCAAGAGCCAATAAAAGAGAACCATTATGTTTGGAGAAGGATGAAAATAAAACCTCAAACATAATTTAAAAACTTGGGGAATAGTGCGAAGATCTGTTTTGGGAAATGCCCACTGTCAGGAATGCTTGGCTATATTGCTGCCTAACAACCAGACAAAGCACACACCGCTTTCCCTTTCTATATTGACTCCTTTGTGGAATTGCAAGAATACTCAAAGTTAGAACAAACAATGGTTCTTCTTAGCAACTAGAAAAGTGTGGGATTAAGAAGTACCTGGATACTAAGTAATCCAAGAAGTGCTCACTCAGATCACTCTGGTTTGAAGAGACTGCACGAAAACATTCAGATTAAAGGAAGCAGGTGCAGCAAATCCAGAGTGAACTGAATCAGCCAGCTAGTTGACAAAACCAAGGGGATAACTCCATAGAAGTTAGAAGTTCCTTTCATTAGAAAAAAGAGAGTGTGTGTATATATGTGCCTGTGTTCATTCTCATGAGCTTGGTTTAATTTCAAGTCGTTGCATGACAAAACGGAATATTTGGTATAATTAGTCATGTTTGCAGGCACTAATCACAGGGTACGTGATGACCAATTAAAGAAAAGCCCAAGGTAGAGTTTGAACAGTATTGGATCATGTCTTTGGTCAAGACTCCCTCTGCCCTGGTGGAGGTGGCTCCTCCCTTATTTGGGGATTCTGCATGCTGTACCAACTTTTATAATAAACGAGAGGCCTGGTGCACGAATTTGTGCACAGGTAGGTTCCCTCAGCCTGACTGGCAATCGGGGCCTGTCGGGGCCTGTCAGCCTGGGGGAGGGACTGCAGTAGGTTGGCTGGGCACAGGAAGTTGGCTGTGGGAGTGCACTGACCACCAGGGGGCAGCTCCTGTGTTGAGCATCTGCCCCCTGGTGGTCAGTGTGCATCATAGCAAATGGTCGTAACGGTCACTTAGGCATATATATATATACATACTAGAGGCCTGGTGCATGAATTCGTGCATGGGTGGGGTCCCTCTGGGTGGCCTGCAGGGATCGGGCCAAAACCCGCAGTCCAATGCCTCCTGCAGCTCCTGCCTGCTGCTCCCACTCAGCGCAGCCCCACTGTGCCTGCCACGGGCTTGTGCCCAATCAGTCCTGATTGATCGGGAGAGGCTTGTGCTGCCGCAGCAGCACTTACCGGCCATGAGCCCTGCATCTGGCGCCCTCCCAAGGGGAGTGGCCTGTGGGATCGGGCTGAAACCCGCTTTCCGACATCCCCTGAGGGGTTCCGGATTGCAAGAGGGTATAGGCCATGCTGAGGAACCCCACCGGTGCATGATCGGGCCAGGGAGGGACTGTGAGAGGGCTCCAAGGCATGTCCAGCCCATCTCGCTCAGTCCCAATTGGCCGGACCCCAGCAGCAAGCTAACCTACTGATTGGAGCATCTGCCCCCTGGTGGTCAGTGCATGTCATAACGAGCAGTTGAGTAGCCTTAGCATATCATTAGCATATTATGCTTTGATTGGTTCGGTTGTTCTGTGGTTCAGTCTATTTGCATAATACCCTTTTATTATATAGGACTAGAGGCCTGGTGTATGAAATTTATGTAAGGGTAGGGTCCCTAGGCCTGGCTGGCAATCAGGGCCAATCGGGGCTTCCCGGCTGCCAGCTGGGGCCTTCCTTTTCCAGCTGCCAGCTGCCAGCTGCCGGTCAGGGCCTCCCTTCATTTTGTGCCAGCCCCTGGTGGTCAGTGAACATCATAGCAAGCGATCGGTCTCCCAGTCGAACTCCCACAGGGACAATTTGCATATCAGGCTTTTATATATATAGATAGATGACTATCAGGGTCTGTGTATGCTCTTTCACTGGTTTGAAAAGGGGAAGTGGGTGATCGTGAATGTAGGATCTTGGAATAAGCAAGGACACACTCAGGACTGGGTGCAAATTTATCAGAAAAGTTAGAGAACTGTGTGAGAGCAAACACCTTTATCACAGCTCTGGGTACAAACCTTGCACAACAGATGGCAAGGAGACCTTGACGATAACATCACATACTTTTACTGGTTGTCAGCACATTTCTTAATTTCTTTGTGCATAGATGTTAGTCAATAAATATTAGCTGACTTGAATAAATTATGTTAGATAAAAGTCACACCTGGGAGACAGAGACCACAAAATAATTGGGAAAGAACAAAAACAGGAAGTCATTCATCCAGCAGTTCTATCTTCAAGGTGCCCAACATTCTGCCTGATGGCTTCTTTCTGAACTGCCCTGTGTCTGTGCTAGGGAGACGGCCAGAAACTGATGAATCTGTTCATTTTGGCCTGAAGGGGGAGGTGCATGTTTTCCCTCTCAGAAACAAATTGTTAGCACAGGGTAAGGGGAGTGCAAGTATTGATGGTTGATCTCCTGAATTTGACTGGAGTTCCACTGCCCAGGTACCAGTTAACAATTTACTTTGCTTTTTTTTTCACCCTGAGCCCACACCACATATCTCTCTGTCATATAATCCCATCTGGCATCAACCCTACTAGCTATCTGTCCTGATGGAAGTTTAAAAATTGGACATTACATCTCTTCCACGTTCAGATCAGAGCTTGTTTTAGTAGATGAATTGTGTATGGGGGTTTCTATCTTTTATGTTTCTAGCAACAACAACAAAAAAATTACCTAAAAACTAAAGCTACAAACCTTTACGCATCCTCCTTCCACCGGATAAGTAAAACTTCCTTCTATTGTAAAGCCATCATTACGCTGTACTTATTTTTATTATAAATGTTGGTAAAACTGCCAGTAGGGGAGAGGCCAAGGACTCTAGTGTGAAGCGGGTTCAGTGTCTTATCTTTTAACCCCTGGTCAGATCAGAGGCTTCACCCTGCTGGCCATCCTTCATAGTGCCTGTTTGCTGACTCAGAAACTGTCCTTGGGCTTAGTAACAGCAAAATGTGAGGGTTTGGACAGCAATTTCTCCTGGGAAGAAAATTCAGAGTTTTTATTCACTGACTATGCTATATAATCTTGGAAATCCTGGAGCAACAAGCACCCTCATTTTAATTAGTTACGTGGAATCTACAGCTAAGTCAAAGAAGCTGGGGGTGGAAGAGGGGGGTAGAAGTTTTTTGAATGATTTTTTTTGAAAATGTCATACTTGATCTCTACATAGTTAAGAGAATAAAAAATAAAATAGAAAGTAAGTGATGGAATTATTTCTAAAATGAATTTGGGCTTCCAGTCTTTCTAGCTGGGTTAAAGATTTCCTTTATCTCCATCAAGAGCTTAAAAAATAATGTGTATTTGTGTGTGAGGAAATGAAATGTGAAGGTATTATAAACCAAGAGCATAAACCATGTGTGTGTGGTCTACAATTCCAAATGCTGACAGTGTCCACAGTGTAAGAGTAAGATGCTGAGAGAATATACAGATGCCTTTGTAAGCAGGAAACAGGGAAAAAGTCCTTTTTAGTTGGGGGCAAAAACATGCATTTACTTTCAGCAGAAGTAGACACACTTAAATCCCTGCTGAGCCATGGGGAGGGGTTGGATGAGCTGTCTAGAAAGCATTTTCTCTCTCTTTATAATGTTAGAAATCCTCGGACTGCATTGTGCATTGCAATGCAAGGATTCTGCAGTGTAAGAGCACATCAGGGCATTGAGAAAGGCTTAATGTGTTCTCATTAGAGGAGGATGGGGGAGGGGGCGGGAGGCGCCTTGGGGGATGGAGCCGAGCGAGACCACTCTGGGAAGCATTACAATTTTGTGCCTTCTCACTTCAACTCCCTCAATCCCCTAGCTTTACATAGCTCTTTCTCAGACAGTTCAGCAAAATGCCTCCCAAGCCTCGTGTAAAGAGAGCAGTGTTGTATATCGCTGCTTCCAGTTTAACAGTTTGTTTGCTTGGGCTTTTTAAAGATATATATATATATTTTTTTTTTCCTTTATGGGCTGCCTCAACAAACCTTTTTTACATTCAAATTCACATTTAAGCAGATGAAAGCTAACAAGGAAAAGAGGGCAATCTGATCAATGAAAGAACATCTAGATGTTTCTGGAGTTATTAAATCTCCACACAGCCTCCAGTATGCACCAGTATGGAAAGTGTAGAGGAGCAGGCGTTATAATCCAGAGTGTTCACAGCTGGTTTGATAACTGCATTCTTCCAGACTAATTTACTTCACTTTTTTTTTAATCTTCTTTTCTAGGATAAGTCAAAAGTAGGCTTTTTTTTTTTTGAACACTTTATATGTAATTTGGGCATTTTAACTTGGAAATGAAGCCACCCAGGTGGGAAGACTGCCCCTCAGGAGCAGCTGGTCTTGTGATGAGCAAGATCACGCATCCTAAAGCTAAGGAACAAGCTGAGGAAAAGGTCCCTGAGGTCTAAAATGATGAAAATAATTGGTGACCCCTGGTGTTCATTCCCTGCTGTGCCTTCTGGATGGACAATTTGGTGCTACAGGAACACAACTAACCTATTCACTCTTATGACATGGGTTCCCCCAAAAGACTAATATCCCAAGGTCAGTGTAAAGTCCACTCTAAGCCGCATTATCATTCAGTTTTGAAATCTTATCTTACTCTAAAAATGTCCTGATTGGAAATAATGATAGAAAAACATAATATAGGGTGTCCCCCAAAATGTATACACACACTTTGAATAATTATAAAGGTAGGGTTTATTAACATACATTTCATTTTCATTTAACAGCTATCAGCTATTAAAGTGTGTATACATTTTGGGGGACACCCTGTATGTATTCTAATAGAGAAAGCCACCAAACTACCTATTACACACCCTTGGTGATTCCAGTGAAATTGGGGTCTTTGCTATCTGACTTGGATATTTTGCTTCGATGAGTTTCCTAAGTGCGATCTCATTAGAATTCCACTTATTATTATTGCCTATACTGAAAAAAGAATATTTCCAGCATTTATTTATTTTTAAATATTTTTATTGAATTCAGAGAGGAAGGGAGAGGGAGAGAGAGATAGAAACATCAATGATGAGAGAGAATCACTGATCCGCTGTCTCCTGCACTCCTCTTACTGGGGATCAAACCCCCAACTCTTCCATCCTCAGGCTGATGCTCTATCCATTGAACCAAACTGACTAGGGCTCCAGCATTTATTTATTATAAAAATATCTGGCAAAAACTATTAATCAATCAATACATATATCATGTTCGATACCCTGGGATTTTCTTCTTAACTTGTAATCCCTCTAAGATTCTAGTTTGGGGAGAATTTAACTAAGAAATGCTATTTTGAGGGGGGTTGCTGCAGGAAAGAAGCAATTGAGCCCAATCTAAAAGAGATTATTTAAAATTGTCAGCCAAAATTCTATCCTTATTATAATTCAAATAATATAACTTGACAAATGACCAATGAGGTATTTCTGGGATAAGGAAATAATACAAACATTTGGTAGGATTCATTTAATAGAATGGATTTCATAGTTTTTGTCTAAATAAAGTGTCGGCTAATTTTCACATGTTTACTCAAGTGAATATAAAAAAATATTTAAACTCTTTCTTTTTAAATCATTTTAAAATTGTCCAAAATAATATAATGAGGTTGGATTCTAATCATGATTTGTTGAATGTAAGCAGTTATTTTATTATTCTTACATTTTCAGAGAAAGTATCAAGTGATACCAGTGTAGCAAAAACACTTTTTACCCAGTTATCCTAACCCAAACAATTCTAAAACAATTGATAATGTGGCAAAATATTTTTGTTCCTGTTAAGTTAACCAAAATAATAAGTAAATAATGTTTTGGACTCATATATTATTTATCTTTATTTTAAAATTATATACATGTAATGATTTTATTTAGTCTGCACATGGTTCTATGTGCTAATACTATAACTATTCTAATTTTAAATTTAAGCATACTATGGCATAACTAGATTAGATAGTTATTCAAAATCATAAAGATTGTAATTAAAGATGTCAGGATTCAAAGCAATCTGCTTGACTTCAAAGTTTTGAGCATTATGGTATATCGATCCTCTAAAGATTGGGAAATTTCATAAATCATTTATTTTATGCTAGTCATTAAAGTGACTCTTCCTCAGAAGGTAAACAGACTTCTATGATTGATTGAATGAAAGCTTTTAGTAAATCTATTTCTTCGATAATCCATTCATTTAATTCATTTATTCATTTAAAAAGTAAAAAGCACCATTTGTGTGGGTAGTGTCAACTATTTTAGATATTAGCATGCTTCAAATCTCAGTGAACAGCATGGAAATTGCCTGCCTTCATTGTGTTAATATTCTACTATGGACATAGGAAATAAATAATAGAAGAATACAAAAAAATTAAATTGTTTCGGAGACTGATAAATAGTTTGGAGGCCATAAAACAAGATGACATTATATAAACCCTGGGAAGGACTTAGCTAAATTGTGTGGTCAGCAAAAGCATAGAGGAATAGACTGCATATTGAGGAGGGAACCACCAAAGAGTCTGGAGAAGAAAGAAAACAAGACAATTGGAGTGTTTTGAGTGATAAAGTGAGTGGGTAATGATCCTGGGAGGTGAGGGTTGGAAAAGATTGATTGTAAACCATGGTAGCAACTGTGGATTTTGTTTTAAGAGAAATGAGAAACCTCTGAAAGATTTCATGCAAGGTAATGAATGATGGGTATTATCATTATTATTGTTATTATATTAAGAAGTGTTCTCTATTGCCACATGGAAAATGAATTGTTGGGATCAAAAAGATGGAAGCAACACCAGGAAACAAAAGCTATATAGATTTTATAGACCTAAGCATATGTGTATCAAGTTATATAAAACGTATTATGTTTTGATATGTTACAATAACAAAAAAGTCAGTGGAATTCTATAAGACAGTAGAGCATAGTTGTTAAAGTCACAGATTATGGAGTCAAACAAATGGGTGAATCTTGACTCTAATGCTTTATAGGAAGGTGATCTTGAAACTTTAACATTTCTGAATCCCAATTTCTGCCTTTGTATAATCAGTATAATTTTAGACTCTATTGACTCTACCTCATTGGGTTGTTATGAGGTGTGTCAGCAAATGTCCCCAATCTGAGGTGTAGAAAGAGAAGTTTTATTCATGCGAGTAGTTTGCAAACTGGGGAAACTGAGCGTGTTCTTCTCCAAACAAACAAAACAACGGGAGGCTGCCTTTTATAGAGAAAGTTCTCACACTGGTTCCCAATTGGTCTATTTTTATGCGAATAGGAAATCCAAATACAAAGTTCTGATTGGTCCAAATAGCATGGTTCTGATTAATCCAAATCTTGCGTTCCAATTGGCTACTATGGAGCCACACCTATTGGTTGGTATAGGTGTAAGTAAGGATATAGTTCCTAGTTCCAGTTGGACTGGGCAGTTTAAATGATAATTCCAGGAACTCCTTTTTAAGGGTCAGCTCAGCAAAAGGAACACAGTGCAGGAGGCTTGCTAGCTCAGTCTATGACTTGTCCCTGAAACACAGTGTGTGGGAGAGGCCTCTGTCAGCAATGGCTGCTAGACTCCGGTTATGAATTTGGGCCCCATTAACCATGAGGAGTCCTTCTTGGCAGATATAGTCCTTCTCAAGGTCCATAAGTGTAAGTAAATATGTGGAAAAAAACAACCAAAAAAACTTAGAGGAGCTCTTGAAACCTTGTAAATGTTTGTTTATTAACTAAGATTAAATACACTATAAATGCACATTCCACACCACCACAGAACTGGAGAAAACCCTTTGAGAGTTCTCCTTTGAGAGAAACTTTGGGTTTCTCCTTTTCTTGAGCTCTCTGAACAATACCTGGCCTTTCCCGAGTGCACCATGCCCATCTGTGCTGGGATGCTCTTCGTTAGTTCCGGCTCCTCATTCTTAGTTCTGCAGAAACATTTGTTCAACGTTCCCATTAAATACCCAGTTTTTATCCGAGGCATTGCCATGGACGCTTTTCTTCCTGCCAGTGTGTTCTGTAGGATTCTGGCTGTCAGCTCCCCTCATTACCTCGGAGATGGCAGTGTGGCCTCGCAGCCCTGTGATGCCACCCTGACGACTGCGCGCTCAGCCAGCCTTTGTGTGCCCCTGCTCTGTCTTCTCTCCCGCAACAGTGAGGAATGTAGTCCTCTGCTAGCAGGCGACTACCTCTCTGAGCAGGCAGATCCCATCAACACAAATTTGCCTCTTGGCAGGAACTATTTAAGGCCTACCTTTACCTCGGAGAGATTCCTAACTTTTTCATGTCACTGTGTTATAGGAAATGATCATATTTTTAAAGTACAGGGAGAGGTAGAGGGAGAGAAATGGGCACAACAGTTTAAGGTGTGTGGCAACTCATGTTGGTGATCTGGCTAATTCTGGGCCCACTTATCACCCGGAAACTGAAAGGATTCCTGGTGTAGCCCATTCAGACAGAGAGAGAGAGAGAGAGAGAGAGAGAGAGAGAGAGAGACCCAGCACAAGAGGTGGAGAGTTCTGACCTACAAGATAAAATCCAAGTTCCCTGGAATTTGATCTGTCTACCCTTCCAGGTTAATTTTGCACTGTTCATTCTTTAGGCACTTAAAGCCCTAGCATTTCAATAAACCTGCCTGGGCTTTTGCTCTTTTAATTCTCTTTATTAGAATTTACCCCCCCCCCACCTGCCCTGACCAATTTGGCTCAGTGGATAGAGCGTCAGCCTGTGGACTGAAGGGCCCCGGGTGCGATTCTGGTCGAGGGCATGTACCTTGGTTGCAGGCACATCCCCAGTAGGGGGTGTGCAGGAGGCAGCTGATCGATGTTTCTATCTCATCGATGTTTCTAACTCTCTATCCCTCTCCCTTCCTCTCTGTAAAAAATCAATAAAATATATTTAAAATAAAAGAATTCACCCCCCCCCACCTCCGCAACCTCCTTTCTTTCCAGTTGGCTCTAATCATCCTTTATGCCTCTGGTTGGGTGCCACCCTTTCCAGGAAGTGTCCTGGAAGTCTTCTTTTCACCCCCAGATGACCTAGCTGGTGAGGTGCCTTTATTTTATACTCTCCCATACCCTAACCTTTATTTGTCATAGCTCTTAACACGGGGTCTTAAAATAACTAAATCCCCTCATAAGTGAATCTTATTCAGGAGTGAGGGAATCTTATTCATTTTTGACCCCCTTGAAAAATTAACATAATAGTTAGTATGCAGTAAGTGCTCAAATTATGTTTGTTGAATGGAAATGTGAATGCCTTGATCCTGTCTTTTGGGTTTTACTAATTATCTACCTCAGGAAAGCACAGGGATTTCCCATAGAACTACTCCTTGCTGATATAGATTACAGTTTATCTTTATTATTATTTTACAAGTCTGGACCCCAGGAATTATGCTCTCAAATATAGCAAAACTGAAAATCTTCAAAATCTTAATTATAATGGTTTTGCACATACACACACACACACACACACACACATACACACGGGATCACATTATTCAAGTGTTATTTCAAATCAGATTAAAGTACACTTTTATAGTGGGTGATAAAAGGAAACAAACAGAAATAAGAAATATTTTAATATATATTTTATCTTCTGTTGGTCTGTTATTTCACTTTTAACATATTAATTAATGTAACTTTAATAATTAATTTAAAATGGTGATCATCCTTTGAGAGCTTATAATTTGATTTGAATGATATTTTACTTAAACATTAAGAAATACATTTGGAATCCTATTAATAATACTTTTTATTTTCAAAATTCATAACCCCAATAGTTTTAAGAAAGCTGTTCTCAAAACTAAAACCATGTGGAAATTGATTTATGAATTCAGAGAGCCAATATTTTTAAAGGATTACCTCCCTCCCCCCCCAAAAAATGATTATTAACTCTTAGTTTTCAAGTTTGTTTCCAAATAAAGTGATGGTCTTAGTCAAGACATGTTCTGTTTAATTTTATTACAATAAAACACTGCTCAAGATTTTTCTCATTCTTTCTTTTCCTCAAACCTATTGATCAAAACAAAAATGATGATTATGGCCTTTTCTGAAGATAAGAAGTTCAGATTTGAAGTCCAGATTTGATATATTCATAGAATTAATTTTTTTCAGACTTAAAAAATGTTTGATTTTTATATTACCTTTCTGGTTCAGGAAGCAATAGTTATATCAATGGAATTTATAATTAATCTGAAAATAAATTTGTTGTATATGAAAATATCAAATTAGATATCATTATTTTTGGTTTATTTATTGCCCCCCCCAAATAAATGGTACTTCTTAAGAAATATC
>NW_005364596.1:6390821-6418729 GCF_000412655.1 Myotis brandtii
GTATATAATTAAAATTAAAATAATTATAATTTCTTAAGTAAACATTATTCTACTTTAAGTAAATAAATATTAACATAATTCTCTTTCTATGTCTTTTTACTCATATCAATGAGGGCTGGGATCTAATGTTATCTATATTTTTATCCTATTGCTCTTTGAAGTATGTGTTTATATCATAAAATCACAAAACATGAACAAAATTATTTTAATGTTACAATGGTATTTGTTGAATGAATGAGTTCAATGAAAATTCTTTAGAAAAAAATGCTTTGTGGAGAATTTCCTATGAATGGTTTCAATAATTCTTAAAAAACTGATTACTTGAAATGAAAGTTTATTTTTTGCCAATCTTTCCATAAATATGTTTGTTACAGATTGGACCAGTTTATCTCAGAAAAATGGAAATATAATTAATGACACCTGAAATTATTTTTTTCAGAGATGTATAGCTCAGATTCCCTGATCTGCTGCTGGAATTTGCTTTTTCTTGGATGTAGGGCCAAAAGGAATGGGCACAGTTGCCTCCCTGCTGCTGCCATGTTAAGCATGCTCACTTCACAGGCTCCTGCAGATGAAAGTGTAATTGTGTGGAAGGTGAATTGATTGCAATTAACCTCAGGACTTACCCTCAGGCTGGGGTATGCTACCTCCTTTTCTAGGAATGTGCCACCAGAGTCATAATACATAGCTGATGAATACATATATCATACAGGGAAACACATATATTATGGGACAAAGTACATAAATCATGTAGAAAAACATGCATTATACTGAGATGATCAAATTATAAATGAAGCACATAAATCATAAGATTACACTGTTGAATTGTATCAGGAAACATAAATTATATAGTGAAATCCCAGGGTCACTGGAGAGTTCACTGAATAATGAAATGAGTTCTTATAACTTAAGGAAAAGTGGAGTAACTCAGGGAAAAACCTATTGTGTATTATGTTAAATAATCCATTTAATCCAATTTTATCTCCTACACCTCTGTACCCAAAGAATCAAGGTTGTACAACATGAGGTAAGGGGGGTAATCAAACAACAAATGCAAAATTGGATGATGATGTGCTATAAGTACATTTAAATATATAAATTTTCAAATATAGTGAACATTTGTAGCCAAGTTTTTAAGTCAAAGTTGGAAGAGATGGTAGTTCTAACGTCAGCTGCAAATATCAGAAGGTTAAATAATGTCTTGAATCTCAAGGAGAAGATCTCCAAAATAGATAACGAGATTAAATTAAGATTGGCTTGCTCTGAATGTAGATAGCAATTAAAATTTGGATCGAGTCATTGCATTAAATAATGAAGAATAAAAACATTTGAACTGAAGAGCATTATGCTAAGCGAAATAAGCCAGTCAGAGAAAGATAAATATCACATGATCTCACTCATTCGTGGAATATAATGAGCAACATAAATTGATGAACAAAAACAGATTCAGAGACAGAGGAGCATCAATCAGACCATCAAACCTCAGAGGGAAGGTAGGGGAGGGTGGAGGTAAGGGGGAGAGATCAACCAAAGAACTTGTATGCATGCATATAAGCCTAACCAATGGACACGGACAACAGGGGGGTGAGGGCATGAGTGGGGGACGGACCGGGGGGGCAATGAGGGTATAAGGACACATATGTAATACTTTAATTAATAAATAAAATAGAAAAAGTATTTATATTATGCATATAGGAAGACTTTGCTTTCCTTTCTTTGGGAATTATTTTCTGCATTTAACTGTTTTTTCCTCCTTTATTTCTCTGTACCTTTGTTCACGCATGTATTAATAGATAAAAGAGAAGCAAAATGAAGAAGAGAATTCTTCAACTCAGTTTTGCTTTTTAAAGAAAAGTCACAAGCTGGAGAAGGCCACTCTGCAAGGTTTAAGAGAAGGTAGACTTTCACACACAATACAGAACAATGATACAAATCAGATCAATCTCACAAAGTTCCTCAATGCAATGCTCATCCACGTGAATTATGTTCTCACTAAAGCAAGAGCCTGGAATTCACATCCGTTCCCAGCTCTGGTGAGTTAGGGTTATGGTCAAAGCTTGGTGTACTGAGGGATTCCTTAGTCATAAACAAAGTGTTTGACCCACCACTCTATTCCTCAGGGCAATAGAGAGCCGGAGCTAACGGAATTTATACAGTGGAAATTGATAGTTTATTGCTGACCCCGGAGGGGCAGGGGCACTGACTCACATCCTATTTCTGGCTTTTCTTGGCATTTGTTACTGCAGATAAAGGTAGATTGTGTCAAGATGTGCTGCTGGTCCTAGAATACAATTGTGTCAAAATGCAAGTGCTAAATTTTATTTGAAGGGAAGCAATAAATTGGCACCCCCAAACAATCCCTGCCTTTCCTTAACGTCATATTTCAATTTCTCCTGTTCCTCATGTTTCGTGCTAGTTAACACACTTCTAAGGATGCTAAAAGGCATATATCCTGTTAGTCGTGCATAATTAATTATAGAAAAAACTGTAGAGCAAAAGTCACACAGAGCTCCTTTGTTTTAAGTGGCAAGTGAAATACAAAATAATAATAATAAAGATTTAATGCACGAAAAAGTTTAGTGTGTTGTTTGTAAATTTAGTTTTGCCTGCTAACTAGAACTGGTTTGTCCCCAAAGATTCCATAAATGGTTAAATCTGCTCAATATAAGTATAACCATTTTACTCTATGATCTATGTGTTTCATTAGTTGAGGTACACATTTTGCTATAATAAATGTGCTTCCGTAAATGATCTATGCATTTCTTTCTGAAATGTATGTGTTTCACCAGAAAAGGTATGTGTTCATCAACAATGAATAATGTTCCTAACGGCACCACATTATATTACTTGGCTGGTATCCGCACAGAATTACACATCCATTCCCTCATGACCATGAGCCCTGCACCGCAAGAAGACACACATCAGCCCTGTCACTCTCAGGTGTCGATGCACACGTGCCGAACGCTGCAGTCCTGGGAACCACAAATGAGAGTGGGGCAGGAGGTATTTTGCAGGTGGATATGTTTGGTAAATAAACAGGAAACCGGAGATTTTTTCTAGTCCTGTCCTTTTATAACCCAGAAGACAAAACAATAGTTAACACAGTTGAGATTTTATTGTTTATCATAGATGAACATCCTTCCACTTACTTCAATTAAAACAATCACTTGGAAAAAGGATGGACTTGTATAATTCTAAGTTTAACATTGAAAACCTTTTTTTGAAAACTTTTTTTAAAGCTATGTGACTTATTCATTAAAATCCCACCAATTTCCTGATTTCAGTGAATTGGCATCTAAAATGATAAAGTGAAATTATCTTTATAGATTGAACTTAATTACTTAAAAAGCTAAATACAGTGTATTCTTCTGTAAATAATGTTGTTGATAACTCATTGGTGAGGGGGTACATATTAGTTTACAATTCAAAGGAAAAAGAGGTTTTTTTAGGTTAATCAAACCATACAGTGATTTACTTCTCAACATATTAAAATTCAAACAAAGCAATTGAACAATTGAACCCATAACCAATTTTTGGGGCCTGTAAGCTATTTGAAGCAATAACTACAAATTATTAGATTATTTATAGAAATCATTCCCCCCCCAAGTGTATGAGTTTCTTATGTCTAACTGTCAATGTTTTGAAATGTGCCTGATTCTTGGAGAAGACCATTCATTTCAGAATAATAACCTCTCAATGGCTTTCTTCATTGTGACATAGAGCCTGTAACTCAATGGGCAGAATATTTGCTGATATTGTCATGAGCAGCTGAGATGAATTATAATCTCTTCACATAAATGTCTTAATTATGACAGAATCACTTATTTTTCACAGATTAAAACTAATGTTTTGTATATGAACTTTCCCATTTAAAAATCATTTATCAATAAACACCAAACACTTTTACATATGACATCAAATGATTCATTATACATTTTCCATTTAGTGACCTAACTTTCTCTCTACTTTACATTTATCAATGTAGTTATTTCTTTCATTTATACCTGCCTTTAACATTTTTTTATTTACTGCAATGACTAATACCTGATTTTTCTAGTACAATAGGAATTAAGAATTTTTATAGATTTTATCAGCTGGCAGCCATTCATATTATATTTGATATATTTATCTATACAGGCATATTATACATTAAATAAAGCAGGTCAAACTCAAAGCCCATGGACCACATGCCTCGTTTCTTTGGCCTGTGTTAGCCTTTGAGTTTGACATGCTTGCATTAAATAGTTCTGAAATAATTAATTTAATGCTTTTAGAGAACTATCAAAAGTTTTCTACAGCAGAATGTTTTGATGGTACTCTCATTTTCATTTTTTGAAGAACATAAATGCATGTGTGAATAAAGAAGGTTTTGGACAAGTGCATTCTTTCTGAAAAAATTAGCTCATCATTAAAATTGGTTTAATTCAGCCCATATGTAAAATTGCCTTAGCCACAAATATTTAGGGACACACACAAAACATTAAAGAAAAAAATTAGTTTAATTCATAGGGATCAGACATAGCCTTTTCTTTAATGCATGTTATATAAGTATTGTTTAGTGATTTTGTGAATTAAGTGTTAGTAATATTATAATACCTTTGATGGTATTTTGGATATCACTAGTGGATAAATTCTTTATGTTATCCTATAAGTTGTTGCTTAAAAAATAGAGGCAGGAAATTGTGCTATATATGTTGTAACAAATTCTCAGAAAGATTTTGAGTCTATATTGAATTTTCCTCTGACCAAGTTGGATCAATATTCTCAATTACATGTTTCATTTTACTTAGGAAGTCCTCATTGGGTTAAAATTGGTCATATGTGAATAGTTCATAAGTAATTCCTTGAGACCTAAAATGGTCTGAGTGATAAACATTTAACCAATTTGAATCCACTTTGCATGTGATTGAGTATTTAAGAAAAATCTCATTGGTAAAGATTCCTAAAGACCTGCACTGAAAGTATTCCATTTAGTGACTAATGAAAATAATCATATATATCTTCATACTTGCAAAATATTTTATTCATAGATTTCCTCCACCATACATATACATTACACATAGCTCTGAAATATATTTATAATGTTTAAAGGTTATTGAAAGAATATGGTAATTTTTTGTTTGTTTTGTTTTAGTCCAGATTCATTGTGATTAGTTTATTTCACTGGCACTGTGAGGACTGCGTAATGCCTGCTGAACCCAAATGTGTTCTGAATTGGTGCTTTCTGCAGAAAATCTAGCTTGGGCATTGTCTATAATCTGCATGTTTTCAGCTCCAATACCATGGTATCATTCCTGTGGGTTTTACTTACTTGAGGGCTATGCCAAAAACTTTGCTGCAAGAAAAAACAATCTCTAAACAATCTGAGGTGAAAAAAAAAATAACTTGCATATTAAATAAAACGACCATTTTTTAAGAATTTGTGCAGATGCTAATACATTTTAAAATAGCGTTAAAATCAGGTTATATTAGGCCGAACACACCTTAAATTGCTAAAGAGTTTCACAGTAACATTTTGGTCATCAGCTGCAGCCATTATCTGGGGATAAATCAATTTGCAAGCAGCTGTGGACAGCTATTTAAGTATAGAGAAGAGCAGCTTAACTGTAGAAGCATGTTTAAAGTTAAAAGGCCAGAGACCTGCTGACTACACATAAGGAATTTTTTTTAAGGAATGACCATAGCACAACATTGCTGGCTCCAAAAGCATCGAGCACTTTTGTTAATTCATCCTATATAATAGCTGATTTGATATGCTTTCTCTTCCAGCTTTCTTGTTAAGGATGATGCACATTATAGAAACTTGTCTTGTGTGGTTTTTTTTTTGTGTGTGTGTGTGTGTGTGTGGTTTTTTGCAAATAATTCTCTTTAGAGGTTCAGTAAGTGCTTCTGGCAATGGCAGAACTAGCGCTTTTATGGTCTTTTAATCTGTGAAGGAGATTGTCCTTGGTTTCTTTAAAAGGTCACTATCAGGTACAGAGTTTTCTTCAACTGTAAGCAGAATGGTGCTATACGAGATAGAGTCTTGCAGCAAATTAAAATAAAGCAGGTACACTCTTTGCCACAGATATAGTTATACATCCAATTATGGCGTGTTTTTTCTTTAATTTTTCTCACTTGACACAACAGTTTGTTTTCTAAGTTTGAGACCAAGATTTAGAAAGTTAAAAAAAATTGCTGAATTGAATTTTAAGTTTATATTGGTATATTTAGAAAATGGATGATGAACAGAGAGGAAAGAAAGGGGGTTTATACAAAAATTGCTTTCTGAATTAAGTCAAAAATTATATATACCAATTCAAGTGTGTATCAATTGTGGTTTATTTAATGGATTTACTTTTTACAATGTAGTGCATCCAATATAATAACCTCAAGTGCCTGAGACAAGGAACAAATATGGCTTATATCTTGTAAAGTGATGTAATCTAATGTGGACCAGTTATTGTTGTTGAAGTTGGAATAATGAATTCTGTCAGAGTGGGTAAGTGAATCATTGTCACTGAAGGCGTTACATTGCTATGGTTTGAGGCTTGTATTGGAAAAATTTTATCACTCAAGTAAAAATTGTATGTGAAATATCTGGCACATTATTAGTGTCCCACCCAAACTTTAAATGTGGTAGTTAAATTAATAGTAATTAAATATGCGTATAATTTTCTAGAAGGAAAAATTGCTTGTTTCTATGGGCTAAATATGCTTGCTGGAAATTGTGATTTAATTGATCCTAATGTTAAAATAAAAAAAAAATTCAGTATCGTAATAGCTTCAGCTTTCATACAGTTTGGTCCTATGTTACATTTTCAAAACTGTTAAGTTAAATTAATCTAAATTCTTAGTAGTCTGCATAAATGTTTTTGTGAGGACATGCCAGAATCTAAGAGAGACTGTTTCTAAATACTTTAAGTGTTAGGCAAAAATGAAGAGCACATAGAGTGATTTTTAAAAGTGTGAAAGTATTTTAGTTTCACACACATATACCTTTAGTTAATAAGACCAACAGGAACAGTGATGTCAATTTTTAATTATTGGTAAATAAGCACAATTCTTGGCTAAATGCTTTCCATTTAAACATACAGAAATACCTTTGATTCATACTGTGGTAAAATCCTGGACTCAAAAATCCTGAAAAACTTCCTGGGAAATACTTAACTTTATGTTAGTGGGGAATGGAAACTTTTCCAGTGAGGCTCCTATTCGCTATTTGTTTTTAAATGAAGAATATACATTAATAATAATAATCAATATCCATCGGCACCTCACCTATTGCCTGACACCTAGTCAGTGCTCAGAAAAACTCTGTGGTGCATGTTTAATCAACATACCTAGTCTACACATGAGGAAACTGAGTGAGAGAGCTAAATGACTTACCTACAACACATAAGTAGTATTTTGGGGAATGTTAGTTGCCCCCAATATCCATTCTACCCTCTCCTTTAAGTTTAAGTTAGGCATATGGTTTAAACCTCAGCTAGAAACCACATTTTTCCTCCTTTCTTGCAATTAGTTATAGCCATGATACTATGTTTTGGTCAATACTTTGCAGCTAACGTATGTTGTTTTCAACTTCTGAGTTTTATCTTTAAAGGGACTGGACCTTTCTTGGTCACATGTCGGAAAGCTGTGTGCTGAGTGTGACAAGGGCCGGAGAGCCTAACAGTGTCATACCACAAGGCCAGACCAGGACAGCTTACCCAGACGTTTCCATGAAAGAGGAGTAAGCTATCTAAACCTTCTGTTTATTCTCTCTCTTCTGCAATCCAACCAATGTAGTGTGAGACCCAAGTTTCAAAAATGAATCCATAGCCAAGCTCTTAAGCATTATAAGTGGGTCAATTGAAATTGTTACTTAGTAGGATTATCAAGCTCATTTTTGATTTAGGAATTTTTCCAGTTAGGAATTGATGTCATCTGAACTGTTGAATAAACTAGTTTTGACAAAAAAAGAATAAGTAGAAAAGACATATTTTTGGGAAAAAATATATACCCTACTATATTTCTTTTTTGAATTAAGATTCCCCATATATTCCACTTGGTAGAAATATGCAAAACATGGCAAACATAGATGCTCTGTTTCATCACCAGTAATTCATTCCTTTAACTTATATCTCTGGCTTACATTTATCTTCAAATCTTTCAGTACTGTCTCCTGATTGCAGGTCTCTGCTTGCTCTTGTATATATATTTTTTTCATGATTTTTGATATTTCAGAGTTCTTATGGTATTTATCTTGCTATTTAATCAGCATTAAACATCTTTAAGTCCTCATAGGACTCTAATAATTTATAAATCACTCCTTTACATATATTTAATTAGTCCACATTAATTGGTTACTAAAATTTTAAATTAGAACAAATGCACTTCAAAAAAGATATGCAAGGGTGGTTTAACATATCAAAATCAATCAATATAATCCATCACATCAATAGGCTGTAAAAGAAAAATCAGATGATCATATCAATAGATGTAGAAAAAAAAACAGTTGACAAAATCCAACACCCGTTCATAACAAAAACTCTCAGTAAACTAGGAATAAACAGGAACTTCCTCAATCTAGTATCTATAAAACCCTATAGCTAACATCATACTTCATAGTGAGAAACTCAAAGTTTTCCCTCCAAGATCAGGCAAAAGGCAAGGGTGTCACCTTTTCAACATTGTACAGGAAATTTTAGTTAATTCAATAAAATATGGAAAGTGAATAAAATAGATACAGATTGGAAGAGAAGATATAAACGTCTCTCTTCACAGATGACATGATTATTTAAATAGAAAATCTGAAAGGGTTGATTAAAAAAACTTCTAGAACTAATAAGTGATTACTGCAAGTTTGTAGGATATACCAGGTAAGGTTAATATATAAAAGTCAATTGCTTTCCTATGTACCAGAAAGGAAAAATTAGAATCTGAAATTAAAAACACAACACCATTTGTATTAGGATAAAAAAGAAACACTTCAATGTAAATCTAAAAAATTATGCACAAAATCTATCCAAAGAAAGCTACAAATCTGTGATGAAGAAAATCAGAGAATCACTACATAAATGGAGAGAGATCATTTCTTCCCAATTTGATCTATAGATTCAGTGCAATCCAATCAAAACCCCAATAAGTTACTTTGCCAATATTAAGAAAAACTGATTCTGAAGTTTATATGCCCTGGCTGGTGTGGCTCAGTTGGTTGGAGTGTTGCCATATACCAAAAGGTTGAGGGTTTGATCTTCCGTTAGGTGTGTACAGGAGGCAACAGATCAATGTTTCTCACATACCAAATGTTTCTCTCTCTCTCTCTGAAATCAATCAATCAATAAAAAATAAATTTTGTAAAAAGGAAAAAAACTTTGAATTTAGAATAGCCAACACATTGTCAAAAAGGACCAATAAGACTTCAAGACTAGACTTCAAGACTTAGCACAAAGTTACAGCAATCAAGACAACGTAGTACTGGTGAAAGAACAAATAGATCAATGGAACAGAAGAGAGAGCCCACAAATAGACCCATACAGATGTAGTTAATGGATCTGTGAGAAAGGTAATTTCATTAAAAAAGGATAGTTTTTTCAAAGAAAGGTGCTGGGACAATTGTATTGTCAAATCATTATTCATGAAAGAAAAAATTGATAAATTACATTTCATTAAAATAAAAGTCCGTTCTGTGAAAGACGCTGTTAAAGGAAGAGACAAGCCACAGATTGGGAGAATATATTTGAAAAACACATGTTTTATAAGGACGTGTGTATAAAATATATTCTTAAAACTCAACAACTGAATTAAAAAATGGGCAAAAGTTTTGAGTGGACACTTCACCAGAGAAGATATACAGATGGCAAATAAGTGTATGAGAAGGTGTTCCACATGATATGTCAGCAGGGAAATGTAGATTAAAACATCAGTAAGATACCAAAACATGCCTATTAGGATGGTTGAAATCCAAAACACTGACAACACCAAATGCTGGCTAGGATGTGGAGCAAAAGGAACTCTTATTCACTGGTGGTAGAAATGCAGAATGGTGCTGCCGCTTTGGAAGACTGGCAGCATTTTACAAAGCTAAAGATAGCCTTACTATGTAATCCAGCAACTGTGCTCCTTGGTGTTCACCCAACTTAGTTGAAAACTTCTGTCCACACAGAAACCTGAACATGAATGATTGCGGTAGCTTTATTTCATAAATGTCAAAATGTCCTTTCAGCATCTTTTTTTTAAATGTCTTTATTGATTAAGTTATTACATATGTGTCCTTATCCCCACATTACCCCCATCCCCCACGCATGCCCCCACCCCCCTGTTGTCTGAATCCATTGGTTAGGCTTATATGCATGCTTATAAGTCCTTTGGTTAATCTCTCCTCCTTATCCCCACCCTCCCCTACCTTCCTTCTGAGGTTTGATGGTCTGATCAATGCTTCTCTGTCTCTGGATCTGTTTTTGTTTATCGGTTTATGTTTTTCATTATATTCGACATCTTGAAATATAATATTATTCAGTGATAAAAAATGAACTACTAAGCCACAAAAATACATGGAGCCACCTTAAATGTACATTGCTAAGTGAAAAAAAAGCTACATACTCTAAAATTTCATATACATTACATTCTGAAAAAAGAAAGACAATAGAGACCATAAAAAGATTAGTGGTTACCAAAATTGGGTAGGAAGGCGAGGTTGAGAAATAAATAGGTGGAACACAGGAGAATCTTAGGACAGTGAGACTATTTTGTATATACTATAACCTGTATATATATAAAAGGCTAATATGCAAAGTGTCCCCTCGGGAGTTTGACTGGGAGACCAGGAGTTAGATCACTCACTATGATGTGCACTGACCACTAGGGGGCAGCGCAGAAGGAAGGAAGGCCCTGCCAGCATGCAGAAGACCCCAATTGGCTCTGATTGCCAGCCAGGCCTAGGGACCCTATCTGTACATGAATTTCGTGTACCAGGCCTCTAGTAGTATATACATGACATTATGCATTTGTCAAAGTCCATAGGACTGTATTACACAAAAAGTGAACCCTCATATAAACTATATACTTTAGTTAATAATGTATCAGTATTGGTTCATCAATAGTAAGACATGTACCACACTAATTCAAGATGTTAAAAAAGGAAATCTGACTATATGTAGAATCTGTGTACATTCTGATTGATTTTTTATAAGCCTAAAACTGCTCTAAAATATGCTATTTAAAAGAAAAATAGATAAAGGTATGTTTCTATTTTAAAAAGCTCAAAGAATATAAAAGTTGCATTATTTTAATTCAGAACTCATTAAAATGAAAAAAATATTACTGTATTGTTGAACTCTGCAGTACCCATTATCCCTTGATTTGTAATTTAAATTTTGTTTGGTAAAAGCAAACAATACTGATTTGTAGAGTGTTTGAAATATGCATATCTTTAAGACCTCTACAACTATTTCATAAATAATATTATTATACCTTTCTGCTGTAGGTGTACTTGATGCATCTTTATCTTTCTAAAGATTCTTGTTGCACTTTTACAAGTATTCTTTCATATTTTTGAATAGTGGTTACCGGGTACAAGAAATATTACTTAGATTGCTTTTCACAGGGGAGTGGCAAAGCATACTTCTTGACTTACGCTGCAATAATATGGACAGTGGCAGAAGGCATTTGGTTTCTAGTCAGTTGGTATGAATATAATTATTGAATCTCAGTCACGTAGCTTCATATATAGCTAATGTTAAGTCAGTTTGGCAAAAGCAATACTGATAAATAATTCTTAGTAATCCGTGGCACAACAATCGAATTTAATGCTAATAACTGAACTCTGCACAAACCAGCAAATACCATATCTCCATTTTTTACAATTCTGAGATTATCTAAGCATAAACATTTTAAAACTAAGTAGTGACAATTTTTAGAACTTATAGTATATATCTCCTTACCTCCTCTCCTTCTTTCAATGTCTTGCTCTCTTACATTTATATTTCTTTCTCATTACTACTTAATTTCATTCAATAAATGGTCCATAGGCTTCTGTGTGTATGAGTAAAGAGAAAGAAAAGGAACTATTATTCAAAATACCTATCACTTATAGATTTATTTCAATAGGACACTGTAGTTTTGTGTTTTTTTTGCCAAACAATGTATTTTAAAAATTACATGTCATGGTTTTCTTTACATGTACATCAGAAAATCAAGACAAGTTAAGTGCTACTGGCTAGGGTGTTAAAGTAGTTTGTTACTTTAAAAAAAAGTTGATATTGTAATTGTATTCATTAAAACAAGCTTCTGCTCCAACTCTAAGGTGTGATGATTATTACTATGTAAAATGATGTTTTACTGCTGTTTGTAATAGTTACAGTCTGGCTAACAGTTGGACAAGCGTGATATGGTATCCATATGATAGAACAGAACAAATCAACAGCATTTTTATTGACCAGCACCCCAGTTACCAGAAAAAGTTAATTGCTTTGTCCAAAGTGCCTGATTGCTTTCAGGGAAACATTTAAAACTCCAGGAAGAAGTAGACTGACTATCTATTACATATACGTGGCAGCTGCTTTCTAATTACCAAGGCCCTGTCCAAGCATTTTTACAATTTGAAGTAAAATTTATATACAGTGTAAACATAGGTCTTAGGGGCATAATTCAAGGAGGTTTTACAAACATATAAACCTCTGTGACTACCACTCCAATCAAGGTAGACATTTATATCGCCCAATTTACCAGTGTCCCATCTCATTTAATTTGCACCCTATCTCAGCGGTAACTACTGTTTTGTTTTCTGTTATCAAAGATAAGTTTTGCCTATTTTTGAACTTCTAAAAAATGTAATCAAACAGCATGCATTTTTGGAGCAGGGCTTCTTTTGTGCAACATAATTTTTTTTGAAATACATAAGTGGTTTTGTATATATCAGTAGTACTTTTCAATTGCTAAGTGATATTCCAACATATAAATGTATCACATTTTGTTTCTTATTATACTATGATAGATATTTGAATTTTTTCTAGTTTGCTGATATTATAAATAAGGCTCTTCTAAACATTCTTTGTAAGTCTTTTTGTGAATATATTTTTTTCACTTCTCTTGGGTAAGTTTTAGGAGTGGAATTTCTGGGTAATGTAGCAGGTTTATATTTATCTGTATAAGAAATCACCAGTTTCTATATTTCCAGCATCAATGACTGAGAGTTCCAATTATGCTGTATTCTCAACAACATTAAGTTTGTCAGTCTATTTTCATATTAGCTAATCTAATGAGTGTGGGATACTATTTCATTTTGGTTTTAACTAAAAATAACTATGATGTTGAGCATATTTCCCATGTACTGATGCCCACTCATATATCTTCTTTTTAGAAATATGTTCAAGATCAATTTTCTATTTTTTAATTGGTAGTTTGCCTTTATTTTTGTGATTTGTAGAATTTTCTTATATAGTTTAGACACAAGTTTCTTGTATGGTTTGTAATTTGAAAATTATTTTATTTTTTTTGTAATAGTGAATTTTATAAGCACAGGCTTTAATTTTAATAAAGTCCATCTTATCAGTTTTTTTATATTTTATGGTAAGATTTTTTATTCTATTTAAGAAATATCTGCCTATGCAAAAATCACAAACATATTCTCCTATTAGTTTTAGCTTTTATATCTAGTCCTATGATACCTTGAATTAATTTTTGTGTATAGGTGATGATGTAGTAGGTGTTGATGTTCATTATTTTTAATATGTATAAATCTATTGTTTTTATCACCATTTGTTGAAAAGACTTTTCTTTCCTCATTGAATTGCCTTGGAGCTTATATTTGTGGACCCCATTCTATATCCATAAATCTAGTCTGTTCTCTACATTTAATTCTGTGATCCAGTTTTATGTCTTCATAATCCTATATAATAAAGAGCTAATATGCTTATTAGACCAAACAGCAGAACGACCATCCAGAGACCTTCTGGACGACGTGCCGTGCAGACGACCTTCAAAGCCAGGGCTGCGAGGGCCGAGCCCCTTGCACAAATTTCATGCTTGGGCCTCTAGTAGTATCATGTTGCTTGATAACTGTAGCTTTATAATAAGGCTTGAAATGGCCGGTGTATGAACTATAACTTTATTCTTCTTTTCAAGATTTACCTGGCTATTCTAGAACCTTTGCATTTCCATGTGAATTTTAGAAATAAATGGTCAATTTACACATGTAAACACACATACACAAACAAACTAATTTTTGGAATTTTGATGGAAGTTGCCTTCAATCTACCAATCAATTTGGAGAAAATATCTTAACAAAATTAAGTTTTCCAATCACAATAATGATATATCTTTCTATTTATTTAGGTCTCATAACATTTCTTTTCATAACATTTTTATATCTATCTTTTGATTCAATTCTAAATTAAAATTTAGTATTTAACTTCCCAAATACAATTGATTTTTAATACTAATCTTGTACTTCCAAACCTGCAAAATCTACTTTTTTGTTTTAGCAGTATTGTTGTATGTTTTCTTACATTTACAACAAAGATAATATACAATGATTTCTGTAGTAATAACATTGTACATGAATAAAGAAAAGTTTAACTTTTGATTTAAATGTTTATGACTTTTATTTTGTTTTCTTACCCTATTACACTGTGAAGACCTCCATGTTGAATTGGAAATGGTAAAAGCAAAAACTCTGGCCTTGATTTTGTGGAAATGTGTTTTTCAGGTTACTTCTTTGGTCCATGTTATTTATTAGCACAGGTCTTAATTGCCAAATATTTTAGGTTTTCTAAATATATTGTTGCCATTTGTTTATAATTTAATAACATTTTGGAAAGAGGACATATTCTGTAATATTTCAAAGTGTTAAAATTTATTGATGCTTATTTTTTTGAGCCAACACATGATCTATCACTTAAAACATTCCATTTGCACTGAAAAATATGTGTATTCTATAATTACTGATTGCAATGTTTCAAAATATCAATTAGGTCATGTTGTTGGTAGTATTGTTCAAATATTCAATATTATCAACAATTACACTTCCTTATTCTATTAATTTAAAAGATAGGAGTGTTAAATACTCCAACTGTCTTTGTGTATTGGTGCATTTCTCCATTTAGTTCTGTCATTATTTTCCTTCATGTGTTTTTAAGCACTGTTTTTAAGTTCATGCACTGTTAGAAATATGCAGTCTTTCTCAGATTGACATGTAAAAATGTTTCTTGTCCACCTGTAGTAATACTTCTGTACCTAAAGTATTTTATATTGTATTAACAAAGCAATCCTATTTTTCTTGTGCTTATTAACTGTATGGTAAATCTGTTTACAACACTTTACTTCCAACTTATTTTATATTTGAATTTAAGTGTTTCTTTTTAAATAAAAAAATACAGTTGGGTCTTTTAAAAAATCCACTCTCTCTGTCTTGCACTTTAATTGTAGAATATAGTCCATTTACACTTATTATAATTATTTGTCTGTTTGTACTTAAGTATATCTTTTTGTTATTATTTTTCTAGTTGTTCATCTGATTTTTTTTTAATTCCTCACTTTTTATCTTTAATTTTGTTTAATAAAATGTTTTCAGGACTTTCTTTGATTAAGCTATTGTGGTTTATCTTTGTGCTACCATTTTACATTTACCCTGGGAATTGAAACTCTAATTCAGGGGTCCTCAAACTATGGCCCGCGGGCCACATGCAAATACAAATATTGTATTTGTTCTCATTTTGTTTTTTTTTTACTTCAAAATAAGATATGTGCAGTGTGCATAGGAATTTGTTTATAGTTTTTTTTTAATTATAGTCCGGCCCTCCAATGGTCTGAGGGACAGTGAACTGGCCCCCTGTTTAAAAAGTTTGAGGACCCCTACTCTAACTTAATACAGTATTCTCAGTGGTAAGAATAATTTACTATATTTCACTATATACCAATTTATATTATGCATTATAATTTCATCCTTTGACTATCACATGTCTATATATATTACTAATATCAAAATACAATGTTATAAATTTTACTTTAAAAAATCAGTGTCTTTTAATGGAATTAAATGTAAAATGATAATTCTATCTAATAAAGAGCTAATATGCAAATGGTCATCATGCCCTCACACCCTAACTCAGTAATGGCTCTCAACACTGACACTCAACACTGGGGAGAGAGGAATGGGGACCAGCCAGGTACAAATAAGCTTACTAGAGAGGAATGGGGACCAGCAAGGCACAAATAAGCTCACTAGAGAGGAATGGGGACCAGCAAGGCTGTGGCCCGGGAGAGGGATAAGCCGCACGCCCCTCAGTCCAGGGCACCAATGGCTGTGCCTGAACCTGTAGCCCGGGAGAGGGACAAGCCACCTGCTCCGAAGTCCCAGGCGCCAGCCGCTGCAGCTGCAACCCAGGCGAAGTCACCCGCCCATGGTCCCCTGCAGCAGCGGCCGGCCCGGGTGAAGCTGACCTGGGTCCTGGGTGCCTGCAGCTGGCCAGAGGGAGAGAAGCCCAGGTCCCAGGTGCCTGCAACAGGCCAGAGGAGGGAATCCTGGGTCCTGGATGTGGGGCAAGGCAGAGGCGGTTAGGGGCGATCAGGCCAGTAGGGGAGCAGTTAGGGGCGATCAGGCAGGAAGGCAGAGGTGGTTATGGGTAATCAGGCAGGCAGAGGTGGTTAGGGGCAATCAGGCAGGCAGGCAGAGGGGTTAGGAGTGATCAGGCAGGCAGGCAGGTGAGCAGTTAGGAGCCAGCATTGACCACCAGGGAGCAGACACTCAACTCAGGAGCTGTCCCATGATGTTCAGTGCTCTCCCACAGGGGGAGCGCTGCTCAGCCAGAAGCCGGGCTCATGGCTGGCGAGTGCAGCGGCGGTGGTGGGATCCTCTCCCGCCTCCACAGCAGCACTAAGGATGTCAGACAGCTGGCAGTTGGACATCCCCCGAGGGGTCCCAGACTGTGAGAGGGTGCAGGTCGGGCTGAGGGACCCTCCCCCGCCCTGCCCCCAGTGCATGAATCTCGTGCACCGGGCCTCTAGTAGACAATATTTGCCATAACTATCTAACACTGCTTTTGTAGTTTGACAGAAGCAACACAAGATGTTTAAACAACTGAGCATGGCTATGTTGCAATAAACTTTATTTGAAAAAACAGGTGGCATGCCTGTGGGGTGTGGTTTGCTCACCCCTTATTGTAAATAGTGTGCAGTTGTATGATGGTGGGCAGTTAGATTACTGGCAAATATTTTTGTCCTGTCACTCTTTGTTTCTTATTTATTTTGATGGCTCTATATCAGTTTTGAACTTAGTTCTAGGTGTTTTTTTCTGGCACCTACACTATGGACTTTCCAGACTTCTATTGAATAGTCCAATAGCTTAGCAAGGTCTCGGGCTGGTTATAACTTTTGGTGTCACCATTCATCAATCAACCTAACATCAAATGATTATTTCTAGGCATTGCAGAGACTTATCCTGTGCATACCTAGGCCAGCCTTTAGCCAGAGCCCATGTTTTGAATCCCCATTAGCAGGAGAGTGAATACTAGAGCAAGATAGCTGGCCCTCAGCAAAGAAGGATCCCAGTCTGCACGACATACACCTGGAATGCTTGTCCAAAATTCAGGTTTCTGTACCTGCCCAGATCTTATGTAGAGTATAGGTGGAGCATCCTTGGGAAAAGTGCTGTATAAACAGCATCCATATGTAAAGTCTATATTAAACCAACATGTACTAGAACAGCATCCTTTGCCAACACAACAATTTCGATAGCCTCTTATGTTTATTAAAACAAGTCTTCTCTTTGGAAAGTTGTGGCAGATGTGGCAAGTGTGAAAACTTAACCTGATATTAAAAAAACATAATTTTCCAACTGACTTCATATACATTATTTCATGAAAGGAGCTTATGCTCTACCATTAACGTTGAGAAATCTCATTTCATGTCTGTAGCTTTAATACACACATAATAAATGTCTCTTGAAAATAAACTGAATGTGGAATGCTATATGTTTGGGAAAATGATTTCTCATGTTCAGATTTGCTTTTTTCCCATATTTACAAAGTAAACCATCTGAAGACTGACATCATTCTCCATTCAACTTTTATTATGTAGACAATTAATCAATTGCATCATATTTAATGAATATTTAATTATATTTTGTCAAGTTATATTTTATAAATATTTCCTCCTGATTGGATTAAAAGTCCAATATTATTTTTAGTCTACACTCCTATATTCATGCTTCCTAAGAGAACTTCTATTCCTGGGTGGAGTGGGGGAATCGGGGAGGAGAAAGAATTGAAACCCAGCTCTTAATTTGTTCCATGTCTGGACCCTTCTGGCATCCTGGCATACGATGTCAGAGGCTTCTTAACCTAAACTGTACTATGAATATAATAAATGAACACATTCAGCTCTATTACTTGTGAAGCATACAGATGACTGCAAAAAACTGTTTTTAAAATAAACCTTGTCAAAATAGGGAAGTGCCTACCCAGGCACTTCTCTACCCTTATCTAAGAAAGAGGGACGGTGGCTCTGTGCCAGGAAGATTTTCTACAAGGAAAACCTCATGTAATTAACATCACTCTGGCCCTTTAACTTTTAACATGCTTCCCCAATTAAACTTTCAAGGCCTTGAACTACAATATCTGGCCGCAGCTGCTAGAAATTGATTTATCCCGGAAGATCATTGGGGCTTCTGACCTCTCTGTGAGAGCATTTTATTTACCTTTTTGGATATTTGTCTCCTTTTTGCCCTACAGGGAGGGTGAGAAAGGAATGATGTAAATATTTGCATATTCTAAGAGGACTTTCACTATTTCAGTCTCCCTTTTTTAGACACTAAATAATAGCATTGCCTCATTCTGTAAGTATAAGACTGTAGCTATTTAATGTTATAAGCACTTGCAAAAGCATGTATAATGCAGAGAAAATTTAGCGTTAGCTGATCCTCTAAATATCAGAAGAGCATGTGGTGGGTGTGTTGCTTATCATGCTAAGACCTTTTATTTCAGTCCAAGTCCTCACGTAAATCACTACTATGACTATTATTGTGATCGTTGCTGCATTTCTACAATTATCAGTTTCACCAACTAACAGGTAGAAAATGATCAGATAAAATTCTGTTTTGAAAGGCGCTAAATTTTCAGAGATCGTCACCTTGGCACCAGGACCTGCAGGGCCCTTTTCATTGTCACGTTCTTTCCCCCCTTTCCTATGCCAGGGTTTGTAAGAGAACGTGTCTGCTTTGCTAAGGAGTTGAAAACTAGTCTCTGCTGGCTTGGCTCCGCTGAAGAGCACCTCCCTGCACAGGGCGCCTCGTGTTTACACGGGAGACTCGCCTTTGTGAGATGCCGCCTCCTCCGTGTCCTGGAGCGCAGTGGCCCGTGGGACCCGAGCCCTCTCGGGGGCTGCCTTTGCCAGCGCTGCATTTTTGCCTCTGTCCTTTCCCTGCCTCGGTCCCAGAGGTTGTAACCAACCACAGGTGCTACAAACTCTAAATTGGAACGGGATGTTGGATTCAAAAAGCTCATGATAATGACACAGCTGTTTTAAATTGTGGTTAAGTGGCCGAAAACTGCCAAGAAACCCCACCCACATTCATTAGTGTCTAACCGGGAAGGACGTGTATACAGAGATTATGAGGTTTCATGTGAATCCCCCAAGCCATAAAGCAGACTTTCCTAATTGTCAGCTGGACTGTGCAGTGCTTGTTTAAAATAATTAGAGTGCAGCAGCAGCTTCAGCAGCAACCCTCTTTTTTTTTTTTTTTAAACCTCAGTGCAGGTTTTTATATCAGATACTATCAGCTTCCTGCTCATTTTGACACTATCATTCTGCCAGTCGGGGAAATGGGGAAGAGGAAAGAAAAGAATTATCCTTAATGTACACAAATAATGCAGCCCCAAAGTCGGGAAGATCAGCCCCATGTGTGAGACTGATGGAAGCGATTCAGCAAACAAATCTAAACCGGGAAAGAAAAAAAATGTGATTCTCTTTCTCTTTTTTTTTTTTTTTCAAGGGTGATAGCCCCATGTGTGAGACTGATGGAAGCGATTCAGCAAACAAATCTAAACCGGGAAAGAAAAAAAATGTGATTCTCTTTCTCTCTTTTTTTTTTTCAAGAGGGATAGCTGAAATCTTTCTTAATTACCGCTTATTCCAATGACAGAATTGTAATTTATCATTTAGTTGTAATTTGACATATGTTCACACCTTTGCCATTTCCAATTTCCTCCTTCATTCTAATTGTCTGCTTCACTCGCCTGTCATGCACTCCTCTTGGGATTAATTCGAGCTGTCTGTCTGCACCGGGCTACCAGCACACTTGGGGCTGCCGAGAGCGTGACAGTGTCAATGTGCACACAGTTTATCTAAGGCATTACCCAGCCATCACACCCCTGGATTCCTCTTCCCTCACTGTTTACTGTTTATTCCACTTTGCATTTGTGACTTTCCCGTGTTTTATTAGACTCTAATTATGCTCTTGGCTGTCAGCTGTAGAGAGAGAAAACATTACATTAATTACTGTGGCGGGGGAGGTGCTGGGGATTGGTAATGAATGGACCAGTAGATGTCTCTCTCTGTCTCTAAGATCCATGCATGATTTAAATTCTTCTTCCACTTTGGTTTGAATCCTTGATAGATGCCTATACTTGAACAGAAACATGCAAACGTTCAAGCTAATGTAGCTCTTATATGCCAAACCATTTTCTCCACGTCTCATCTAAGACTACGTAAAAAGAAAGCTTCGTTTTCAAATAACCATGGATTTTCAAAGGTTAATTGTTTAATCCATGGAGGTGTCAAAACAAGCACAAGGGTTAGTGGTGATGGTGCGGAGCATATCCAGCGATCCCTGATGCAGTTCAGCTTTTAGGCGGTAGATATTTTTTTGTCCATTGGAAACCCTTAATTTCTCTTTCTAAGGCCATTTTGGCCCATTAAAATCCAGCAATAATTATACGTTAGATATTTTTTTTTGCCTTCTTAAGAAAAAAAATCTCATTGCTTCCAGACTACCCTAAGCCATAATAATACAAGTTTTCTGCTCCCCTGATGAATAGATTTTCACTGTAGTTGAAACTTCCTGGTAATGCGAAGCGGAGGCAATATATCCTCCCTGCACCCATTTAGTCCATTAGGATGGACGGTAATTCCTTGAATTAGTTACATCATTCCCCCATTGGCCTGAAAGAATGAATGTGACTCCCTTAAGTATCTAATTATCTAGGAGATGGACTTATATTTTGTTTTCTTGTCTTAGTATTTCCTCAGTCATGCTTCAGGTAATTGTGGGGTTGGGGATATTCTGTAGCTTAGATTTCTTTCTTTCTTTTATAGTCCCATCAATTAAAGTTCTGCTAATCATGTTTTTTTTTTAAACTTGCCTCATAGCTTTCATTCTATATATCATAAATATTGTATAATATGAGTGTATGGTCATTATTTCACCTAGTCTCAGCTTATGCAATACCTGTAGTTCTACAAATATACACATTAAGTCATATCATTAGAGTTTTATGACAAGCTAATCAAACATGGGTGAAGAAACAGTCTATGAAATATATCTTAAGGCAAAAATTAGGAAATATTGTTCAGACTTTTAAAAAATGTTTCAAATAACAGATGAAAATTTCTGGCTAAACTAACTTAACTATGTATAGTATATGCTTAAACAAGTATCTAAGAACATTAACATCTTGTCTTTTTTTTAAAGCAACATTTTGATGTTTCATTTTTATACTTCCACTCTCACTCTAACTAGGGTAAGTCAATTCTAAAATATTAAAGTCTAAATTGAATTTTTTAATGCCATGCAGATAGAATGTAGCAAATTATAATAAAATTTTCAGCAACTAGAATTTTCTAGTAGATGGTATTTTTAACTAAATATATTTAAGGAGGAAAAGCCCCAAAATAAGGGAATAGGAATGAGAGGATGAAGAAAGACTAGAAGAGGAACAACTCAGAGAACAAGTGCAATTTAAAGGCAAAAAAAAAAAATCATTCAGTTAGATAGCACACAATATTAAACTAAACAACTAAGTGATATTTGAAATTACTTTGAATAACTTTTTTATCACTACACATGCACTCTTTATTTGATAGGAATGCTTTATCATTATCATTATTTTTTTTAATGAAAATAGTGCAGCAGCCCTGGCCACTGTGGGTGAGTTGGTTGAGCATTGACCCATGCACCAAGAGGATATCAGGGCAAATGCAGGGTTGCAGGCTCGATCCACATTGGGGGGCAGGCATTGCAGGAGGCAGCCAATCGATGTTCTTGTCTCGTCAATGTTTCTCTCTCTCCCTCTCTCTTCCTCTCTTTCTAAAATCAATAAAAACATATTTTAAAAAAGAAAAGAAAATAGTACAAAACTTATAGTCACACACCTATATCACTGCAGCACATTTTCAACTGGCTTCTCTTCAAGTGTGGAACCCCTCTAGTGCCTGCTTCTGATCCCCTGATAAACCAAGCTCAAATATTCTTTTATTTATTGGCGCCCTTCTTCAAAACCCCTTTGCTGGCTTTCAAGGTCATCCATAATTGAATCTTGTTCTAAATATGCATACCTATTTTCCACTACTCCAGCATGAGAACATGTCACTCTCATTATTGATAGATTGACTAGTTTATTCATTTATTCACATGTTTGTTCAACAGGTGATAATACTGTGTAGAAAGCAGTGAACAGGTAGAAACAGTTTCTACTTTGAGGTGACTAGCTTGTTCTTTGCACTGATTGCCTAATAGTGATTATTTCAGTCTCTGTGCTGTTGCTCGTATTCTAAAATTTTCCCCATTGCAGGCATTCCTGCCCGCTCTGCATGTCTCCTCTATTCCTGAAAGTACAGATCAATTCTGATCTTCCTAATGAAACTGTTCTCACACTGTGCCAGAAAATTCAATTCTTAATTACATGTTATTTTACATAGTTTTAAGTGTTGTTGTTTTTTCAACTTGACTGAGACAAGTCCCATTTCTTCTTTATCCTCCAGTGATTAAAGCCGTGTTTCTTAAGTATATGTGTATCCCAATGATATGAAGAGTTCTTTAATAATCCATGCATTCCAAATTCCAGTGCCTAAGGTGTTAGAACACTGGCTGCATTTGTTTAAAAACCATCACAAGAGAATCTCATGCACTCTCCTGGCTAGGAGTCGCCACCCAACCAACATTGGACACAGCACATATTGATTAACATTGTAAAGGGCTTTGGGGTATCTGTATGAAAGATGATAACATGTGTGCAATGTCCTATATCATTGCCTTTTATTTTTATTTAAAATTTTGGATAAAGTTGACTACAGATGACTTTAAAAGTGTATTAAGTGATGAGAGGAAAATTACAAAGAAATTTATGATTACTTTATACAAAATACATTTTCCTGAAAGCTAAGTTATGCAATTAAAGAGTAAAAGGGGATAAATAATATAGCTAGGAAGTAAGTATCTTCATTTTAAAATGTCTTTATTAAATAAAAATATGAAGGTACTTCATGGAAAATATGAGATGGAGGAAAGAGTTATTTCTTAATGTCTTATAGTTGAAAGACTGCCTAGCAGAATATGTGGACTTATTCTGATTGATTGTGGTTGAAGTAATTTGGTGTACTTTGCAAAGTGAAGTTACAGGCATTTGAAATCATGACTAAGTGGCCAAATAAGCAATTCAATAACCCATTAAGAAGGTATTGGTAAGGTGCCTGCTCCTTTGAATGGGTGTGACTGTGGAAAGGGAACTTTAATGTATATCAACCTAAAATATTGTGACAGAACATTAGGAGAGCTTACATGAAAACTACAAGACCTAACTATAAATAGGATTTTAGGATCCTGCTGGTATAAAAAAATTTTTTAACTTGAAATGCATGTTGTCTTTCATTAATTTCAGTGTTTTCGGGACATAGGGGAGAGGATGTTACTGTGCATCTCCTTTCTCTCATCTGTGTTTAGTGGGGAAAAGAAGGAGACTATTTAGACATACAAAGAGAAAAAAACAACAATACAAAAATTTTGGTTATGCTACATTAGCTTACTGCAGATCAACACTCTCAGCCAAAAAAAAAAGTATAACATTTCAGCAAAAATTTTAAAATGCAATTTGTTTGAAGCCATCAAACATTAGCCAGAAGTTGAGAGGCAATTATCCTAAAGAGAAGGGACATTAACTGAGGTAGCTCTCATGATTTTAGATTTTAAAAAACAAACAAAACTGAGCCAATGTATCAGTATCAGACGTCACCACCTGCCCCTACTGCCAGCAATATGCAGAGAAAACTAAAAAAGCTATTGGGGCAAAATAGATTTTTCTAATATGGAAACATGAAATTTTATAAGGAATGTAGAGAAGAGATATGGAAAGAAATAATGTGATTTAATCTGAATTGTGAATGCATAAAAATAATAATAATGTAATTTGGAGAAAAAATATAGAATTAATACAGGGATAGGAAAAAGTAGGTTTACAGTTGTAATACAAATAAATAATATAATAATTAATAAATAATAAACTGTATTTTATGTATTCCCAACTGTAAGCCTACTTCTGCCCACCCTTGTATATGCAACATGACAATAAACAATAGAAAAGGCCAAAGGTAGATAAAGGAAGTCCTAAGATTCTCTAGAAAGTAACAAATAACTAATGTACATAAGAGCCTAATAGTCTCAAGGATGTACGTTATAATTTCAACAAAATTATTTAAAGAATAGTAAAAGAATGCATAGTGTGCATAGTGTTAAAACCGAATGATAAAAAATTCATAACTATCAATTAACAAAAAAGTGAAAGAATGAATAACAAGTAGAAAAAAGAGAAAACAAATAAGATGTTAGAAACCCGCCCCCCCCCCCCAACATATCAGATAAAACAACCAATGTAAATGTAATGAATACGTTTAAAAAGTTTTGGAAAATCAGACTCTGCAGGCTGAAACTGGCTTGCTGCCTTTTTTTAAATAGATAAGTTTTATTAGAACCCATTCACATTAATTCAGTTATATATTCTCTGTGGCTGCTTTTGGACTGCAATAGCAGAGTTGAGTAACTATGACATACACTGGGCGTGGACCACAAAGTCTAAAATTTTCACTCTTGACCTTTTGCAGAAAACGTTTTCCTACCCCTGCTCTAAAAGAAAGACTGCCAAACTAGACTTAAGAAAAAGAAATCATAGCACCTAGTGCTATAAATAAATAAATAAAATATAAATGTCAATATAAATGTAAATATAGTGTATGTTATTCAAATATACATGAACAAGAAGATTGAGAGTAAAAAAAAGGAAAAAAAAGACATATCTGGTTTGCAAATGCAAACCAGAAGAAAGCTGAAGTTATATAAATATTAGATAAAATAGACCTTATGATAAAAAAACATTACTTGAGATAAAGAAGGATATTTCATAATAACAAAGAAGGAAAAACTCAAAGAAGAAATAGTTCCAAATTTCTGTGCACCTAATTGTATATCTTAATATATATAAAGCCCAAACTGATAGAATCAAAAGGGAGACTTTATAAATATTCATTTTAACACTTCCATCATTAACTGACAAAATAAACATTTCTATCAGTAAGAAAGGAAGAATTAAACCACACAAATACATGCCATCTAATTAATGCTTTTATCTATCTATTATCTATCTATCTATCTATCTATCCATCCACCATCTATTTGCCTATTTTTCTAATTAATTTGCAACCACAAACAACACATTGCTTTTAAGTGCATATGGGAAATTTAGGAAAATTTATAGTAGAGTGTATAATAAAAGCAAATCTTAAATAGCAAAGAATCAAAATCATACAAAATGTGTTCTTCCTATAGTAGAATTAATTTATAAAACACAAACAGATAATATGAGTATCATCAAATGTTTTAAAATTGAGCAACAAATTGGCATATATCATGGACCAAAAAAAATAAAACTGTAAATTGGAAAATAGTATGATTAATAATTAAAATATGACCTATTAAAACTATAGGAAGCAGTTAAAATATATTTAATGAAAATATATTGCATATGTTTTCCTATTACAACAAAATGATTATATTATTAAAGAAAAAATCCAGAATTAATATTCTAAAATCATTCATCTCAGGATGTTATCAAACAGCAGATTAAATACAGAGGTAGTAGAAAGAAGGAAAAATGACAATAATAGTGGAAATTAATAATGTAGAAGAAAAACAATGCATAAAAGATGAAGAATGTCCCAGTTGGGTCTATGAAAATATCAATAAAGCTGATAAACTTGTTTAGCCTAATCAAGAGTATGTGGGGAGAACAAATTAGCCTGTCAGAAATGAAAAAAAGGGATGACACTAAGACACTAAGTACAGATATTAAAATGATAAGAAGAATAAGTCGAAAACAAGTTTTCAAAAAATATAGAAAATTTAGATGAAATTGACAGTCTTCCCCTTAAAAAAACAAAACAAAAACACAACCCTAACAATATACCAAAACTGACATAAGACAAATGAAAAAAAAATAAAATCAGTGATCCTATAGTTATTAAATTAGTTAGATCTCTAAATAAGAACCTTATTCCAAGAAAAGCTATAGACTGTATTTGGTTCATAGTGAATTCTGCAAATTATTTAGAAATAGTAACATAATTGTATATAAACTAACTATTTCAGAAAAAAGGCAGAGAGAGCGATTTCAAAGTTGTCTTATAAGGTCAATATTCTTTTCTTACAAGAATGGGAAAAGATTCCAAGTTCTCTTAAGTCCTTAAAAAATCCAGTGATGTATAGGGGAAAAAATCATAACCCAGTTGGATTTTTTTCTGAATGCAAAGTTTAGTAGAGAATTGTTCATCGATGCGATGCATCCCATTAACAAACTATAGGAGAAAAAACATATGATTATCTCAAAAGATGCAGAAAAGGACAGCTATCACAAAAACTATTTGTAAACTAGAAATGGAAGATATTCTCCTTTACATAAAGGGTACCTACAAAAAATTACTTATAGTAAAATTTCCACCTGAAATCAAGAATAGAATAAATATTCCCACTACCACCACTTCAATTCAAATGAGTATGTAGTCAAGATTGTAGCCAGCGCAACATAACGTGAAAGACAGTGATATAAGATTCAAAAATGAAGAAACAAAAATGGATTTTCCAGATTATATAGTATGCATGTAGAGAATCTCAAAGAATCTCTTGGAATTAATATCTAAATTTAAGATAGCCTTTGGATATAAATCGAGTAACAAAATCAATTGTATTTCTACATTCCAACCACAAACATCTATAAAAATGTTATAGCATCAAATAATATTGCAATAGCATCAAATAATATTGAATACGGAATATTAAATTTCACAAAAATTGTACAAAAATGTTACACAGAAAAATAGAAAATATTTTTGAGATATTAAAGAAAGTGTTAATATCAGGAAGGAGAGCTTATATTTATAAATGAAAATATCAATTTTCTCCAAATTGATGCATAGGTTAAATGTAATACCAATGAAAATTACAGAAGTTTTATTTTGTAGAAATCCATAAGATTCTAAAAATCTATATTTGAGTGCAAATAGCCAAAATAACCAAGACAAGCTTAGAGTGGTGCAAATTTTAAGACTTACAGTACTAGATTGTAAGAATTGTTATTAAGCTACAGTAATTAAGATAATGTGGAATATGGGTGGAAATATAGACAAAGAGGCCACTGACATAGACTAGGTAGTTCAAAAACAGAGCAAAACATATAAAGCTACTTGACTCATAACACCAGAGTGTTTTAGAGCAATGGGAAAAAGATTGTCTATTGCAGTGGTTCTCAACCTTCCTAATGCCACGACCCTTTAATACAGTTCCTCATGTTGTGGTGACCCCCAATTTCATTGTTACAAATTGAACATGATTAAAGCATAGTGATTAATCACAAAAACAATATGTAATTATATATGTGTTTTCCGATGGTCTTAGGCGACCCCTGTGAAAG
>NW_005364596.1:6425120-6425871 GCF_000412655.1 Myotis brandtii
AGTTTTCTCCCAGCCCAGGGCTCTGAAGCCCGAAGTGCGCGCAGGATCAGTTCCAAGGTGCTAGCGCACTTCCAGGCCAAAGTTCCTGCAGCGCTGAGGCCCCGGCAAGGGGCGGGTCTATCAGTTAGTTACTCTGGCGCTGCCCGCGAGCCTGCGGGAAGGGGGGATGGGCTCTGTTACTCACGGATCTGCCGCAGGGATTTCTGAACTTTTGGTGTCCGCAGGTCTGTAGCTGTGGTCGCAGGTCTCTGTCCCCAGTGGCTGCAGGGTCCTGGTATGCGTCTGAGATCAGACTGGGTGGTGCTGAGGCCAGGATCCTAGTCTCAAGCAGCTCTGTTTCCCAAGATGGCGTCTATATATGTGTTTTCTGATGGTCTTAGGAGACCCCTGTGAAAGGGTCATTTGACCCCCAAAGGGGTTGCGACCCACAAGTTGAGAACCACTGCTCTATTGGATAAATGGTGCTTGCTCATTTGGACATCGCTTTGGAAAAAAATAACTTTCAACCCTTTATACCACCTAAAAAAAACCCTACAAATTTTAGGTGAATTATCCTATCTAATAATAGACAAACATGGTAATTAACCATACCTCCGACATGCTTCCCATTGGCTAATCAGGGCAATATGCAAATTAACTGCTAACCAAGATGGCGGCCGGCAGCCAGGCAGCTGAAGTGAACAGGAGGCTTGCTTGCTCCAGTGATGGAGGAAGCCAAGGTTCCCCGCCTGCCGCTGCTGGGCTCTGAGCT
>NW_005364596.1:6427743-6433800 GCF_000412655.1 Myotis brandtii
TGGTGGGAGCCTCTCCTGCCTCCTCAGCAGCACTAAGGATGTCCGACTGCAGTTTAGGCCTGCTCCCCGCTGGCAAGTGGACTTCCCCGATAGCTGCCGGTCTGCCAGAGGGATGTCTGATTGCCATCTTAGGCCCTATCCCCTGGGGAGCAGGCCTCAGCCAGCAAGTGGTCATCCCAGACTGCAAGAGGGCACAGGCCAGGCTGAGGGACACCCCCCTCCCCGACTGCACAAGTTTTTGTGCACCAGGCCTTTAGTATTATTATAATTATAAGTTATTAATTTCTATTTCATATAAAAGGTAAAGTATAAAGCTATTAGAGACCATATGGAACATATTTTTAACTTTGCTGTAGGTAAATACTTCTTAAACAGAAAACAAATTATTTTAACTATAAAGGAAATGATTGGTAATTTAGATATATTAAAATTAAGGTGTTCTCTTAATTAAAAGTTATTATTAAGAGAGTAAGAGACAAGCCACAATGTGAAAGAATATACTTTCCACATTTAAAAAAATCCCCAGATAACCAAATACAAACAAATACACTGTAAAGTACTTAAGAAAATACAAATTAGAATCACAATTGAATAAGATTACACACATACCAGAATGGCTCAAGTAAATTAGACTACCAGCACCATATGCTGGCAAAGATGTAGCACAACTGGAGCTCTCCTGCACTGTTGGCGGGGTTTAAATTTGTAGCACCACTCTAAAAACTATGGTGGTATCTATAAATCTGAATACTCAGATATAGCTTGACTCAGCATTCCATTCCTAGATGCATACTAGTAACTATCAGAAATGTGCATATCTGCATCCCAATGCATTAACACAAAAATGTTCATAAATTACATTATGTGCAATAGTCAAGATGTGGGAAAAATGTGAATGACCACTCAGAATAAAATTGGGTAAATAAATTGTGCTATTTTTACAATGGAATACTCTATAACTATGAAAATAAATGAAATATTACATGCCAGCAATATAGATGACTATCAGTGTGCTATTGTGAATGAAGAAAAGCCAGATACAAATAGGTACTATGCAATTCCATTATGTGAAATTTTAAAATAGGCAAAACTAATTCAGAGCACCATTCCCTAAATGAAAAGAATGGCTTCCTGTGATAAAATCTTTGTACAAACCAAGTGGTTTATGCTTCCCTTCCAAGTGTCTGGGATTTTGGTACATATTAGGCAGAATATGCCTAAATAACTGGCCTCCGATAAGAACCCTGGGCTTCTGGGCTCAGGCTAGCTTCCCTGGTAGACGACATCCCTTTTGGAGAAACTGAGAGCATCCTGAGTGACTCTACTGGGAGAAACTCGGAAACTTGCACCGGGGTTTCTCTAGACTTTTGCTCCTTGCACTCTTTTCCTTTGCTGATTTTGCTTTGTATCTTTTTTTCACATCATAGCTGTGAGAAATGGTAAATGAAGCCATTTCTCCACCCCTCATCTCCCTTGCCTTCTAACCTTGATCTCCTGGCAGCCTTAATGTTAACTCTATAAATTTGGAATTTATTGCTTGGGATTTAAGTAAATTTGCAATGAGAAAAATATACAATTAATGCTGGTAGATACTGGGAAAATGGTCGCCTTGAGATGGGTAGCGTGGTTGCAACTGAAGAGCCCATTAAAGCTACTGAAATTTTTGTAATATTTTATTTATTAATTGGCAGATTTTACTAGTTTTTCCACTTTGTGATGACTCACCAATCTGTGAGTTCAATATCTTTATCTTCTTTAGCCTATGCTAGGAATTGATTCTTCCCCTGCCTCTCAAATCATATGTTATAAACCCCTACCCTCTAGTGACTGGTATTTGGTTTGGAGATGGGGCCTTAGCCATAATTAGATTAGATGAGGTCATGAGGTGAGGCCCTACTCTGCTGGGATTAATCTTTATAAGAAGAGAACCAGAGGGCTTGCTCTGTCTCTCAGCTTGAGCACAGAGGAAAGATCACATAAGGACACAGAAGGAAGTCTTCATCAGGAACAGAATCAGCTGTCACCTGGACCTTGGACTTCCCAGGCTCCAGAACTGTGATAAATAAATAAATGGTACTTAAGCCCCCAGTCTGGTATTATTTGATGGCAGCCTGAACTAACTAAGACAGCCCAGAAGTTCCAGGAGGTAAATACTATACTTTGAAATCTTGTCTTTCCTGCATGTAGCATTGTGCCTGCCTAAAAGTAGGCTTGCAGGACATATTTAAATAATTCCTGTCAACATCCCCTTCAATGAAAGTAAAAATTGCACATCCCTTCTTTAGTTAGTCCTTCAAGATTGAAACATCAGTCTATCAACCATATATAAAAACTAGAGGCCTGGTGCACGAAATTTGTGCAGGGGGTGTGTGTGTGTCCCTCAGCCCAGCCTGCACCCTCTCCAATCTGGGACCTCTCGAGGGATGTCTGACTGCCTGTTTCAGTCCTAAACGGGCAGTCGGACATCCCTCTCACAATCCAATACTGCTGGCTCCCAACAGCTCGCCTGTCTGCCTGCCTGATTGCCCCTAACCGCTCCCCTGCTAGCCTGATCGGCGCCTAACTTATCCCCTGCTGGCCCGATTGCCTCTAACTGCCCTCCCCTGCAGGCCTGGTCACCCCTAACTGCCTCCCCTGCAGGTCTGGTCACCCCTAACTGCCTCCTCTGCAGGCCTGGTCACCCCTAACTGCCCTCCCCTGCAGGCCTGGTCACCCCTAACTGCCCTCCCCTGCAGGCCTGGTCACCCCTAACTGCCCCTCCCCTGCTGGCCTGATCACCCCCCCCAACTCTCCCCTGCTGGCCATCTTGTGTCCACATGGGGGCAGCCATCTTGTGTGTTGGAGTGATGGTCAATTTGCATATTAACTCTTTATTATATAGGATTACAATAAGTAACATTGGATATGCTTTTTCTAACACACCCCCTCAAGGTTTCACTCTCCCCCTCCCCCTTTGGCTGCTTATTCCACTAGTTTACAACCCTTCACGCAATGATTCACCTCACCTTCCAAATCAGTATTGCAACTTGGGTCGATCTGTCAGGATTTGTGTCATAATGAAAACTAATGTGTGTTCCCAATGCTGTATAATGAACATTCTTTTGAGGACCAAAAGGTGTTACCTGGAATCCAGCATGTTATGCAGGTGGTATATATAGGTGTGAGAGTATATGATGATGAATTATTGGAAAATCCAATCCCACATTTTCTGAGGCTTTCTATAATCTATAATATATATAACAACCTGTATGCTTTAGGTTTATACTCAACAATGGGTATATGCTTTATATATTTCTAATATACTAGAGGCCCAGTGCATGAAATTCGTGCACGGGTAGTGTCTGTAGCAGCTGCCGGCTGCTGGCCGGGGCCTCCCTTTGCACCCACCTTGGCCTGGCACCGTCCGCTTAAATGCTCCGCCATCCCACCATGGTTCTACTCTCATCAGTGCCCATTGGGGCTGGCAGCACCTCCACTGCCACCCACTACCAGCATTGCATCGCCAACACCCACCATGTTCCACACCACCCCCTGGTGGTGATCGCACATCTAACTCCCAATCAGTCAAACTCCCAACCACGGGGACAATTTCATATTAGCCTTTTATTATATAGGATAACTTTTATTCACTGACTTTTTAAAGGCTTTCACTAATTTCTGAGACTTTCTTATTTACTTGCTTTTAGCCATTTTCAACAGTGCTGCTCAAAAATGTATACTCAAGTGTGGACTAGATTTATAACTCTAATTTTAATTCTTTCAAATACCACTATTCCACATCCAAAAACAAAAAAAAGAGAGAGAGAGAAACTACTCAATACAAGACAAGACATGGGTTTCATTCCGTGTATATGAACATGCATCTTCAAATACAAGGACTTCAAAGTGTAATAATATAGTGGTTTGCATTAATGTAGCACTTTGCTTTCCAAAGAGTTTCACATACTTTATCTCCTAGTATCTGCAAATACATTTTATTAGTAAATTTTTTGATGCAGCATATAAAAACATAAAACCTTTCTATTACCTAATCTTTAAAATATCCATGTTTTATTCTATTTACTTTATCATTCTTATGTCTACATAATGGTCAATTATATTCTACAAGAGGCCCGATGCACAAAAAATTTGTGCACTCGAGAGGGTCCCTCAGCCTGGCCTGTGTCCTCTTGCAGTCTGGGACCCCTTGGGAATGACCACCTGTTGGCTTAGGTCTGCTCTCTGGGGTATTGGGCCTAAGCTGGCAGTCAGACATCCCTCTGGCAGCCCGGCAGCCCTCGGGGGATGTCCACTTGCCAGCAGGGAGCAGGCCTAAGCTGCAGTCAGACATCCTTAGCGCTGCTGAGGAGGTGGGAGAGGCTCCCACCACTGGCTGTTTGCAGGCTGGTCACAGCCCCTTCATGGTGATGGGTCCTGCTGGGGTCCCTGGCCAGTCTGGGTGAGGGGCTGATGGCTGTTTGCAGGCTGGTCACAGCCCCTTCATGGTGATGGGTCCTGCTGGGGTCCCTGGCCAGTCTGGGTGAGGGGCTGATGGCTGTTTGCAGGCTGGTCACAGCCCCTTCATGGTGATGGGTCCTGCTGGGGTCCCTGGCCAGTCTGGGTGAGGGGCTGATGGCTGTTTGCAGGCTGGTCACAGCCCCTTCATGGTGATGGGTCCTGCTGGGGTCCCTGGCCAGTCTGGGTGAGGGGCTGATGGCTGTTTGCAGGCTGGTCACAGCCCCTTCATGGTGATGGGTCCTGCTGGGGTCCCTGGCCAGTCTGGGTGAGGGGCTGATGGCTGTTTGCAGGCTGGTCACAGCCCCTTCATGGTGATGGGTCCTGCTGGGGTCCCTGGCCAGTCTGGGTGAGGGGCTGATGGCTGTTTACAGGTTGGCCAAGCCTCCCAGCAGGAACCCTCACCCAATGAGGGTGTGGCCAGCCTGGGTGAGGAGCTGATGGCTGTTTTCAGGCTGGCCACAGCCCCCAGCCACCCAAGCTCCCAGTGGAGGCTGGCTGGAAGCAGGTATCTGGGATTTATTTAGCTTTTATAATTGAAACTTTGTTGCCTTTTGCGGAGGCCACAGCTGGCTATGGCAGGTGGGAAGCTTGGCATCCTCCATCGCTGGGGCAACCAAGCCTCCTGCTCGCTCCAGCTCCGTGGTTGCCGGCTGCCATCTTGGTTAGGTTAATTTGCATATAGTCGCTCTGATTGGCTGGTGGGCGTGGCTTTGGCATAGTGAAGGTATGGTCAATTAACATCTTTGTCTTTTATTAGTGTAGATTCTTTCTAAAATTACATTTCAAAACCATGTTAACAAGTAATTATAAACAAAGCATGCCTTTCTCCTTAGCTATTTCATAATTAATTTTGTGTCTTAATTGCATATTTGTTCTTTCTGTAATTTTTTCAAAATTGTGTTAGTCCTATTTTTAATATAAGCACAGTGTGTCTATTCTAAAAGGTCTTAATGGATTGCTACCTTATTGATTACACCAAATTCTTTATTCTCTGTCACTAACTAGTTTAAAATCCTTTCTTTATATTCAATCATCTTAAATTATAGATTTCTAATATCTTATATACCTTGATCCTCCAAACCTCTTATCTTTCAACAGTGACCTTATATAAGGTAATTTTGCATCCTTCCTTTTTCCCCCTCTTCACATTTTGACCTTTGGCAAGATTTTACCCTGCAGAGTCATATCTCCTTGGAGCAGCATTGACAATCCCAGCTACAAGATTGAACCTCCTCCACAATGATTTCAGTTGCTGCCTTTCAATTGTTTGGGCTTACTGTTCCATAAAGCAATTAAAACAAACAAACAAAAAAACCTCTCCACAGATATCCTTCATCCAGTTGGTAGTAGGCAAACATAATTAGTGAATAAAGACTAAGGATTAAAGTTGTTTTACTGTAAAGTGTGTTTCCAAGAAAATTTCTAAAATTTATTTTGCTAAATCATCATCAAAAAACATATATTGAGCATCCTAATAAGGGTGTTAATTGATAAGCATATTGTAGTCCTTTACAAGTTTAGTGTATAAATTATTCCTAATATATATGATATACATACTAA
>NW_005364596.1:6433909-6454242 GCF_000412655.1 Myotis brandtii
TAAATTTTTATATAATTATTTTTATTCCCATTATACTTTATTTTCTATTCACTCTAAACCAGTTATTTTTATTGATTGTGAATATTGACATTTGCATTTATTTTGTTCCCATAAATTTTCTCTTCCAATCTTATCATGGTGATCTGTTCTTATAGTATCTGTGAATAATGCACTTGGCATCAATATGTGTGTGTAAATTAAGTTCTTTACTTTATGATTTACTACACTGGTGTTAAGTTGGCCCTGTTAGGAAATCTATTGGTAATGTGCACAGTAGAAGGCTTCATTTACTTTTTAAACCACTTTTAACATCAGATCTTATGCAGCTGGATGGAATAGCTTCAGTAATCCAGAAAAAGTAGTCTGGTCAAACAAGAATATTAGAAGGAACACAGGAACATGGGGAAAATAGGGGTATCATTGGTTTAAAATGGGCCTGGAAATATCACAGATCTAGGTAGAAGCACACAATCTAGAGTCTAAGTGATCACAGTCAGTTTTCTAGTTAGGTTAATAATTAATCATAAATATTTTGATTACAAGTAAAAACAATTCTATTAAATCTAATTTAGTTTTTTAAAAAAAGTTAACAGCCCTGGTCTGTGTGCAGGAGGCAGCCAATGGATGTTACACTCTCACATTGATGTTTTTCTGTCTCTCTCTCTCTCTCTCTCTCTCTCTCTCTCTCTTTCCTTTCCTCTTTCTCTAAAAATCAATAAATGATTCTTTTTTAAAAAATGCTGACACAAATGCTGACATACTCAGGATTGTGTAGAATCAGGACTTCAAGTAATGTCTCCAGGGACCTCATCCCTCTATAATTGGTGGGCAGAAAGGCATTGGCAATCCAAGAACTACCTCAGAAGAAAGGAAGCTCAGACAAATACATCCCCATGAGGAGTTGGTCCAGCCTGAGTGCCAGGCCTACTTCTCAAATAAGTGTATACAGTGTGATATCACCCTGCTCACAACCTGTGTGAAATGTTCTCCTCCATAAAGAATGAGCTGCTCTGATAGCTGAAGGCAGTAGGGGCAATGGCAGGGAAGACAAACAAATATGCAGTACCTCTGGCCCAATTCAAGATGGTTATTTCCAAACCAGCTGGAGGAAATAGGAGCCAATCCTGTGACCACGTGTAACTACTAATGGGAGGCAGGTACAAGCACTGGCTACAAAGGGCCGGAACCTGGAAAAGATGGCCTGGTTAGTATCTCCAGAACCATTAAAACCCCAAGTCTGTGTGACTGATTAACAGGGGTCAGAAGTCTACCCAGTGGATCTGAAACCAGCTGTGTACTGAAATTGATAGGGAGCCAATATCTTTGGAGAAATGGGCGCCTGGGCACTTCCTTCTCAAGGCCTCAGTCAATATACATGAGTTGAAACAGAGTGTGGGTGGAACTGAAGTCAACAGGCCAAGCAAGTAGGGTGCATTCCTAAAATAGAGGAACAGAGTCACAAACTTTCATATAACATGTGTCCCTCTTTCAGACTATTCGGTCACTTACTGGGAATTTGATGGACCCGTCAGATAAGCAAACATTATGCTATTGCTAAAAATAAGTGTTTGCCTTCTTTCTCTTTTTTTCCCCCCATGCTGGCTTTTGATGTAGAGGAATATATTCCGTGTAATTAAAAAACACCTATATTCTTGCATCAACTTTTTAACATTGTTTTTGCACATTGATTATTCATTACTTGCTGTTGTTTCTGTTTTTCTAGGCAACACTAATTATTCTAGTTCTACTGATAACTGGTTGAGTACCATTAGTCAAGTTACTGATTCTTTAATATCAGTACCCTCATTTGTAAAATGGAAATGATGCTTGTGCCATTTCACAAAGTTCCTTGAGGATGTTAAGAAGCTGATCTAGGCAAAGCATTCAGCACAGGACTTGGCCCATAGTTAACATTGATTCAATTTCTTTTCTACATAGAAAAGAATGACAAAATAACCCACAATCTCTACTTTTTCACACATGGCTAACACAGTGCCTGAATTACCAGAGATTGAATTGGAGTCACATGAAGACAGAGTCTCAGATGAACATAAATTTCTGATAAACTGATGGGTCAGTGACTCCTGAGTTATCTCTTTTTATGAGTTTACAAATCAGGGAAGGCTGTCCTTTGGGGAAGTGTCTCAGAGGAAAAGAAGATGAGAAGCAGAAGAATTGGGGATGCCAGGATGGTGACAATACTCAGCTAGGCCTCATATTCTAGGCCCAACTCAACAGAAGAAGGAGAAATAACTTAATGAGCTTTCTTCATAAGGGGCTTTATGAGACTCATCCACAGACCATCGTACTTCTAAGGACCAGATGACAAAAGTGCAACACAGACTTAGAGACATGAGCTTTCTTCTGACTTTTTCATGCTTTGCAGTCTGACTGAAATTGAAGGGCAATTGTCCCTGTGAAGATGCCGCAGCTGGGGGAGTGTTAAGAGACCACACTCAAGGGTACTGCTACTCAAAGTGTGGCCTACATTTGGTCCCAATCCAGGCACTATTGGGATAGATACTGAGAGTAAGCATTCAGAGACTTATATAGTAATTTAATATTTCTGTGTCATTCAAGAATAGGTTACTTTTCTAGACGTTTATATTGTATTTTTAAAATGTATTGTTTTTGTGTCTGATTAGGAGAGAAAATCTTCCTTAAGCACAGATAGTGTGAGGAGCCTTGCTATAGGGATTGTTCTGTATATTATTGGAGGTCACTGTCGCTCTAGAAGGGGCAAACTACATCCTTAAGTGGTAGTGAATATTAATGGAAATCTTTTAAATTTTTTAATTTTTAAATGCATGTGTGGACTTATCAAGTAAATATATATATATTTTTAAATATGTTTTTATTGATTTATTTTATTAATCCTCACCCGAGGATATTTTTCCATTGATTTGTTTAGGGAGAGTGGAAGAGAGAGAGAAATACAGAGAGAAACATCAATGTGAGAGAAACACATTGATTGGTAGCCTCCTGCATGGGATCTTTCAGTACGCAGGCTGACGCTCTATCCACTGAGCCAAACCGGTCAGGGCTGGCCTTGAAGGATTTAAAAAGAGGTGTTTAATAGACTGAGTTGAGTAGGTGGGAGAGCATTCCACTTTACTGACCTCATGACCTTTTTTTTGTTACTTCAACTCTTGTGCTACATATTCCTTCCAATCATTAGAAGATAGCTAATGGTTGCAGTGCTTTTATAGGTTTAGTTACAGGAAGAATGGAGTATAAAGTAAGAAAGTGAATATTAGTCCTGCTCATAGTCATATATCTCTAGCAAAACATCAATGATATTTGCTATCAGATATGATGAGATCAAGAGAACAAAATGTTTGTAGCAGGACACACACAAGGCCACACTTGGCTGTGTGACTGCTGCTTTTCACCAATGACGTTCCAGGTCTGTTTTGTTCTCCCTCCTGAACAAGGTTATGTAGACATCCAGCTGCTCTACTGGTCCTCATAATTCTAACCTTTCCTGAGTATCCACCAGCACAAACATATCCCTGTAAAAAACCCTCCTAATTCTTATCTGAAATGCACCCAGGGTTCCTGTATGGTGCATTTTCACCTTGCTGAAGCAAGGGAAATAGACTGAACATTTTTTGTTTGTTTGACTGCCAAGATGTGTCAGGTGGCCTTCGGTAGTATTTAACAATAGAAATTATTCACAATAGAGGATGCAATGAATATAAATACTGCATTCTGTCATGGAAGAGGACAAGTATTCTCCTTCCATTTCCCAAATGAGAAAAAATAAAATGGAGATAATAAAGTCACTTTCTTCAGGACATAGAGGACCACAGCAAGTGGTAAACTTAAAGATTAACCCAATATACAAATCTGATATTTGACATTATTTTAAAGCAATTTTGTCAAGAAACTCATTTTGAGAAGAATAATGTAAGAGATAATAAAGCCCAGAGTGGACAACAAATCCTAAAAATTGCAAAGCATCACTAAACACAGGATGCATGGCTAAGTTGTTAGTCTAAGTCTACTCTACCCATTTCCTTGTTGACATTTATACCTACTCTCACCCCAAATTGTCTCAACTATATTCAGCTGTGGATGACTTTACTTCCTAAAGTCACTCTTCTCAAAATTGTTCTTACAGGGCCACAGAACTGGATCATTTAGTTTATCTTCTTTTATATACAAAAGAGGAAGAAAAAGTCTAATTAGTCAATGGGAAAGACAAATGTTCAAGTCAGCTTACTAGACCATGATTTTCCATGATAAGAAGTATTTAAATTCATTTCTGTGTTGTGGATTTCACAATGTCCTCTTCATTAACAAACCTGTGCTCTACCTTTCTACAACAGCAGTACATACTTCCGCCAAAGGAGAACCCAAAAACACAGTGATTTGTAAAATCCTATGTGCAGGCCTTGTACTTCAAGAGATTCAGCTTTCTCATTAGTTTCATCACACAATTTTAAACTCTTCATTTTGAAAATAATATAACATTTTTATATCTTAAGGAGAATACCACCCTTTTCACCTAGCTATTTTCTCTTCAATAAATAATGAAAAAACTCAAGGAAATTACCTTAATTTTCACTTGATTTTTTTGTAGCTTATTAAAAAATCACATTCACTCCAGGTTCTAAAATATTTTAGCATATTTACTAGGAAAATTTTATTTTTACTCTTTTTGTTCTTCTTCTTAAATTGACGTTACTAAATACATACATTTTAAATTAATTCCTTAACATTTGCTGTGTTTCTCATGTTCCATAATAGTTAATCTATGAATGTTTTCTCTTTCCCTTTCTCTAGTTATAAGTATGTGTAAATTGTATATGAGTTTTAAGCCTCTTTAGTAATCCTAGTAATAAGATCTAATAATCTGCTAAATGAAAAACAGTACTTCTCACTCCCTGATTCTGTGTTAGGTATTGACTTTAACTCATGCAGTTATAAATAAAATCTACTGAAGTCAAATAATTTTCTCCTAAGTCTCCTTTACCAATTTAATTATAATATTAATCTTTTTTTCTTTTGGTATTTATCCTAAATTATATAGCTGTAAAGCAGGGATGGCAAATACTTGTTAACTAGAGGCAAAATTTGTGCACGGGTGTTGGGGGGGTGACCCTCAGCCCAGCCTGCACCCTCTCAAATCTAGGACACCTTGGGATCAGGCCTAAACCGGCAGTCAGACATCCCTCTCACAATCTGGGACTGCTGGCTCCTAACCGCTCTCCTGCCTGACTGCCTGATTGCCCCTAACTGCTTCTGCCTGCCAGCCTGATTGCCCTCTAACCGCTCCCCAGCTGGCCTGATCACCCCCAACTGCCCTCCCCTGGTGGCCTGCTCGCTCCTAACTGCCCTCCCCTGTAGGCCTAGTTGCCCCCAACTGCCCCCCCTGCCAATCTGATGGCCCCAACTACCCTCCCCTGTAGGCCTGGTCACCCCCAACTGCCCTCCCCTACTCACCTGGTCACCCCCAACTGCCCTCCCCTACTGGCCTGGTCACACCCAACTGCCCTCCCCTGCAGGCCTGGTCACCCCCAACTGCCCTCCCCTGCCAGCCTGATGGCCCCAACTACCGTCCCCTGTAGGCCTGGTCACACCCAACTGCCCTCCTCTGCTGACAATCTTGTGGTGGCCATCTTGTGATTGCCTTCTTGTGGTGGCCATCTTGTGATGACGTGAGGGTGGCCATCTTGTGGCAGCCATCTTGTGTCAATGTCTTGTGAGGACGTCGCACGATGCCACCTAGGCTTTTATTACATAGGATAAGGCATGCTTTTCCTTTCCTATGATCATAGTTTGACAAGGCTCATAGGAAAATCCAGCAGCAGCTTCCTTACCTCTCAACAAACCTACATCCCACTCCACAGTGCTCATAAAGGTCAGCTCTTTTAGATCAGGTTTTTCTTCTGATACTTACCTTTGTATTTTTACATATGTGTTTACAGATATTAGTTTTAGGTTGGGATAATTTAGCTCTCTTAAATACCTCCTCTTGCATGCCCATATTCTTCCCTCACCCACCATGCTGAGTTATATCATTATGTGTGTTTATAACAATAACAATGCTGAGTGATTAACTCTTAAGATTATATCATTTTAATTCATAGCTAATTCATATATTTTACTATAATTGCACATTTTTCCCACCACAAAATTTAGAGTTTTCTTTTGTACAATTAATAATGATCTTCTTCTTTGTTTGCTTAGTTTTCATGAAAACATCACTAATATATTACCAAACTCTTTGCCTACAAGTAAAAAGAAATCCCCTATCAATAAGTTTAAATACATTACTAATCTTTCAATTTTATTTTATTAAATATAATTTTATTGACTTCAGAAAGGAAGGGAGAGAAAGAGATAGCAACATCAATAATGAGAGAGAATCATTGATTGGCTGCCTCTTGCATGCTCACATGGTGGATCGAGCCCACAACTTGGGCATCTGCCCTGACTGGGAATCGAACCATGACCTTCTGTTTCATAGGTCGATGCTCAACCATTGATTTAGCCATGCTGGCTGGGGTCAAACTTATTTTCTGATTCAGATATACCCCTCCTTAAGCCCTCTGTTCTCCTGTACATATTGGTCTTTCTAAGCCTGAAAAATCACGTTTCATCTTAGATCCCCTTCCTTGTGAGCCTAGTGCTTCTTTTCAATATTATTTTCCTCAAACACTTTGATTTCTATTTTTTTTATTGCATTATCAAAAACACTCTGATTTCTATTTCTTGTTGGACTATCTTTCAACAGTTTATTGAGAAATTGCATAAGGATGATAACTTTGAACCTTGCATGTCTGAGGAACTCTTTAATCTACCTTTAGACTTGATAGATGGTGGGAACTAGTTTGGAATCATTTCCCTTAGAACTGTGGAGGGATTATATGGCAAAGTCATGCACTGTTTCATTTTTCTCTGGGCCTTCTTTGCAATGAGAAGAGGCTATGTGCTTGGGATTAAGGTGGTATTTATTTTATTTTATTTTATTTTATTTTATTTTATGTTACTCCTAGATCTCCAGTTCAAAGAACTTTCTTGGAAAATACTGGTGCTTTTTAAATATTTTTTAATGGATCTTGGAATCACATTTGTATCCTATGAACAGTAAAAAAGCTATAAGTTAAAACATAAAAAGCTGTTTTACTAAAAAACCAAAAACCTTAGGGAGAACACTCGGTTTGTTATGAAGTATGCAACTGGATAATTGATTTTTAACAGATACATTAAGTGGCCCTATGATTTGAATATATACAGAGAAATTATGTGAAACATCCTTATGCAGTCAATCCATGAAATAATTTGTTTCATATGTAACTCTACCAGGTTGGTTTAAGTTTAGGTTCATAAAACAGATTCTTAAATAACAATGGCTTAAATAAGATAAATGTTTATTTCTCTCTCGTGTGAAATAATTCTGTAGATTGTTACAGCCCTGGGATGGTGGTTCTACGGGCATTGGGAACCTGCATTCTTTCCAGCTCACTGCTTCACCAGCTTGTTTCAAGACAGTGTTGACACCTCAGTTATTAAATTTGTGTTTCAAATAATATGAAATAAAACAAGAATTAAAAGGAATATTCTTCTTCCATTCCTGTAAGAAGACTTCTTGGATGTCCCACATCACATGCCCATTTATTCCTCAGCGATAAGACTCGCATGATCAAACAGTTGAAAGGGAAGTTGGTCCTTTACTTGCATTGTAATATGCCCAGCTAAAATCAAATTTATTTTAATTTGTAAGAAAGGGGTATTTGATAGGCATCCAGGAGTTTCTGCCACTACCTTTTTATATCACTGCCTCTACTCTTTCAAGTTTATGTCACTCACTACCCACTCTTATAGTGTCCCTTTATGAAGATTTATGCCCCATTCATTGTTTCACTAGGAAATACTAATTTTAGAAAAGACCATTCGCCTTGACTCGTGTTTCCATATGGAGCAGCATCTCCACATGGCCTCTCTTCACACCATTCCCACTCTTTGGGGAAGAAATAAATTACTAAGTGGTGGTTGGCAAGAGTTTGACATTCATTGTCCACATTTTTTTTTTTGACAGAGCAAATATAAAATGAAAATGAAAACCCTGGAGATTTGCCTTCTTTTCTCCCCTCTCTGCCTGAGACCAAAATGAGGAAAGGATCCTGTGTGGGCCTGTTCTTTAGACCCTTGCGGGGCTATTCCATGGTCTCTATCGGAGATGCAGTTAATGCAAAGGAAAGATTTGCGAACACATTTGCACACACATTTAACGTCACACCCTTTGTACAGTTTTTTTTTTCAAACTAAAGCTGATATTTTGACCTTTTGCTTCTGAATTCTTTTTCTTTCTTAGAGTTCAGGGGCAGGAATTAGCACATAATGTATTAACTCTCTGATTTTCCATCATCTTGGAGATTAATCTGTAGGGACTCCAGAAACCATCGCCCATAAGAGTCAGGTAAAGAGCACAGTGATGAAGCGGCTTCGTGAAAGAAAAAAAAAAAGCAAAACTAGAGTCTTATTTATGTAAGGAGGGAAGCAGTTCCTCAGCTCTATTAACAATTGCCAGGTAGGAATTCTGAATACAGTCGTATGATCTTTAGTTATTGAGGAGATGTGAGGAATGTAGATTTTCATATTAAATCTCCTGTTTTTAAAATATTGGCTAAATTTTAACAAAGAAATACCATGTGAACCAAACAAAACCTGTCTACAAATCCCTGAGCTGCCAGTTTAAAATTCCCAGTGTATTCATTCTAGCAGGTCAGGTTATTCTTCTTCTAGCTTAAAGGGGTTCACATAATTGTGACTGCACACTTTAGATGAAAATAAAATATGGCTTTAGGAAGAAAGTTCCCTAGCAACATAAAAATATCCATGGCTAAAGGAAAGGCTACTCAGTTGCAGTCTGTTAATGACACACACAAGCTGTTTGTTTGGAAGTAGTGACTGAATTTTATAAGATTAAAAACGAAAAAATGTTAATTGTTACAAACAGAGTCAAAAGCTCGCTTATCGTGGATAGTCAGGAAGCAGAGAAGAGGTAATAAGAATGTTTTGACTGATGAAGCAGCCAGCCTGTTTCAGAGGCATAGTAGAACTTTAAAAATAGAAACTAGCTAAGAGAGTGTCATAGGGAACATTGCTAAGACTCTACTGTTCATAGGAGCAAAAAGGGGGATTTTTGGCTTTCTCTCTCTCTCTCTCTCTCTCTCTCTCTCTCTCTCTCTCTCTCTCTCTCCTTCTCTCTAATGGAGAAAGTATATTTCCCAAGAGTCAATGCATATTTTAAAAATTTCACCACATATTCATGCATCAATGTCTTACTTTTTTCAGGTTCAGGACACAAGGCTAGGTTTATTTTTTTTTTAAATAATGGAGGTCAGGGATAAGTCATAGAGGTTGAAACTTTGTTTCGGGAGGAATATTTGCATTTCAGTTAACAAAGGTAATTTCGGTTAAGAAAGTACATAAATCACGGTTTTATATAAAATTTGGAATATCAGTTTTATTTTACTGCTCTCTTTTTCTTTATACTTTATAATATATCACAATCTTGAAATGTAAACGTTTTAAAAATATATGTGAGAATTAATCTATGGAGTGCGTAAGTTGATAGAATTTTAATCATTTTAGCCTGTATTGTATAGAAAACTAATATTATTCTAGAACCAAACATTTATCAGTATTTATTAAGTCAAGTCCATTATATCATGGCTAACACATTAAAAAAAAGCTTTCAACTAATCCAAAATGACCAAATGGTAAAAACGGCAGCAAATATATACTATTTCCTTTTGTTCCTTTTTTATTAATGAGCCCTCAACTTTCAATTATTTTTATTTCTAAATCTTGTATAAGGCATAGGAACAATTAAGGCTCTTAATATCTTTTAGGATTTTCTGCTATTTAGTTCTGCATGTCACCTAAATAACTAAATAACAAGGCACTCAATAACTAAAAAGCTTGAATTAAAAAGTAAAGAACTCTATTCTTGTCCTGGGTGGTATATTTTATGCTCACACCCTCCTGGAGTGTGACATACTGACAAAATTCTTGCACCCTCTGCTGTAATAATAAGACAGTAAGGTGTAATACTGCATAACCTTTCAATATAGCTTCTGAAGTTTGTTGGGCATTTTTATTTTTTTAAATATTTTTTTATTGATTTCATAGAGGAAGGGAGAGGGAGAGAGAGATAGAAACATCAATGATGAGAGAGAATCATTGACTGGCTGCCTCCTGTATGCACCCCACTGGGGAATGAGCCCACAACCTGGGCATGTGCCTTGACTGGGAATTGAACCATGACCTCCTGTTTCATAGGTGGACACTCAACCACTGAGCCATGCCAGATGGGCTGTTGGGCATTTATAAGCAGGGAGTCAGTCATTCATATACTGGGTCAGTCCTTATTCCCGGCAGATGGGACTGCCACATTCAGTAGCTCCCAAGAGATTTACATCAGATGACATATTTAATTCATCCTGTTTATTTGAGATTTTTCAGGAATTAAGCCTGTAATGCAGTGAATTTCCCTTTTATGACTGCTTTCTTTATGTCCCATAGATTTTGGGTTGTATTTTTAGTTTTAGTTTTAATTTCTTCCTTGATCTCATAATTAACCCACTAATTGTTTGGTAACATATTATATAGCCTTCATGTGTTTTTATGTTTTCATTTTTTTTTTCAATTTTGTAATTTATTTCCAGTTTCATACAATTGTGGTTGGAGAGTATGCTTGAAATGATTTCAATCTTTTTAAATTTATTGAATTTTGTTTTATGGCCAGCATGTGGTCTATCCTGGAAAATATTTCATGTGCACTTGGAAAGAATGTATATTCTGTATTTTGGGGGTGATATGCTCTGAAGATATTAATTAAATTCATGTGGTCCAATGTGTCATTTAAGGCTACTGTTTCCTTGTTGATTTTCTGTCTAGAAGATCTCTATCCAGTATTGTCAGTAGGGCGTTCAACTCCCCTGCTATGACTGCATTACTGTCAATCTCTCCTTTATGTCCAACAATATTTGCATTATATATTTAGGTGCTGCTATGTTGGGTATATAAATGTTTACAAGGGTATATCCTTTTGTTGAATTGATCATTTTATCATTATGTAATAGCCTTCATTGTCTTTTGTTATTGCCTTTGTTTTGATATCTATTTTGTCTGATATAAGTATTGCTACCTCCGCTTTTTTGTTTGTTTCCATTTGCCACTAAATATATGTTTTCTATCCCTTTCCTTTCAGTCTCTGTGTGTGTCTTTCATTCTTTAGCCAGTCTTTTGTAGACAGCATATATATGAGTCTTGTTTAATTATCCATTCAGCTACTCTGTCTTTTGATTGAAGCATTTAATCCACTTATCCTTAAAGTGATTATTGGATAAGTTGCTGCTATTTTAATCCACCAAATTTTGGAGTAACTTATTATACAGCAATAAATATTTAATACGATGGTTTTCATTTATGTAAGTATCACTATAACATAATATGTGTATATTGAAATAAACATTATTTTTTACTATTTTAATAATGTTACATCCTTTACAAATAATCATTTTAACTACATTATCAACTTAGTGATCTGATAATGGTGATCTGATTATATGTAATAGTAGAAATGAAACATTCATCCAACACACACAATAATACAACAGTGATATCTTGCATGATACAATGTTTAAAGTGAAATTTAGCCAAACTAAAAAAATAAATTTATATTTAATGGAAAAGCATTTTACACTACTTCCATTTTTTATTTAAATTTGAATTAATTAACATTAACATTTCAGTTGATTAGTCTTGTGGTCTACATTTCAAGTGGTCAATCACTGCACGTGGCTAGTGATCGATATCATTTCTTTTTAATATCACAGGGCAAAGCAAAGATAGATTCAAAGACTGAAGTCACATGTACTTTTTTTCTGTTCCATATTAAAATGCATTAATTCAGCCAGCTACTACTCAATTGTATATATTTGCATGATGGTAAACTACAGCCTCTGCCACATGTAGTAAAAAAGAATTGAAAATTTTCCTAAAATGCAATAAAGCAAACTGGTCAAAAGGAGGTTCAAAGACAATGATGGACAGATAAAATTTCAAGAACTTTTCTGTTTGGGAAGAACATATGCAGGTGATATAGCTCTCACAAAGGCTAATATTCCATGGCAAAAGACGATTTGTCTTATTCCTCATGTTCTGCACTGCCCTTTCTGTGTAAGGATTTCTTGCACAGGTTATGTCTCTCTTGTTCAAGTCGGACTTTGTAGTGCTTATGGCATTAATTTAATAGTAAGAGAACATGCTGGAATTCTCTAATGCTGTTCACCTCTAAGAAAAAAAGCGATGTATCACAGTGTAGTGCTTTTATAGTGCTGTTTCATTTGGTCAGATAATCATTGTCTAAAGAACATGTTGACACGTTATATGAAAGCCCTCCATGTACTCTATTTGGGTCATAGTCACTCGGGAAATATGAAGTTAAAAGTTGCACAATTATTTAAAAATTTTAGAACATAGTAGATTTTTTCTTTCATTTAGCTATCCAGATTTTTTTAAAAATATATTTTATTGATTTTTCACAGAGAGGAAGGGAGAGAGACAGAGAGCTAGAAACATCGATGAGTGAGAAACATCGAACAGCTGCCTCCTGCACACCTCCCACTGGGGATGTGCCCGCAACCCAGGTACATGCCCTTGACCGGAACCGAACCTGGGACCCTTCAGTCCACAGGCCGATGCTCTATCCACTGAGCCAAACCGGTTTCGGCAAGCTATCCAGATTTTAATAAAAATTGTATAAACATTTATTCTTTAATTTTAGGTACACAGACACAGGCAAAATTCTCTGTGTAAAGAAACAAATTAATATAACATTGAATACACATTATGACATGGAGGGGCAAAAATGTGAATTAATTCTACTTAATTGAACTGAATTTGCTCATTAAATCTTTCATTGTGGTTCAATATTTAGGAACTCAAGATTTAAACTTAGTCATTGTCCAGTTGGAAAAAAAACAGTCTTTTGTTTTAGACAATTAAGGGTTTCCTCTCTTTTTTCTTCATAGCTCCCCAGCTGTCACCTAAGTATGGGATGATGGACAAGTTTCATTAAACATTTGGGATCAGATATCTCTGCCCCCCTCACTGTTAAATCCTTTCTGCCCTCTGATCTGTAACTGGTCTTTATCTAGCTCAGAGGTGTTTGTTGGAATTTGCTATCGATGTCTTCAGCCCCTCACAGGGTCTCCTGTGCAAGGAGCACACTATGCCTTCCTTCTCTTGAAACCACACCCCATCTTGTCTCTTTGACCAGCTGTCTCAGCACTCCTGGATACTTCATAGTATCTTTTTGAAAATTCTAACTCTTTACTAATGCAAAGTATGTTTAAGATATTTCTTCATCTAATATGTTATTATTTTTAGTCTACTCTGTTCACTCAATTTTGGGAAATGACAACATGTAAAGCACTTCTTCCCAGTGTTCCAAACCAGAAGAGTATCACAAGCTCTCTCTGCTTTGGTTTTTCCCCTCAACTTAATTGAGATTTCTATTACCTTACTCTTCTCTTGGACCCTAGGTTTGTTGGGATGAAAGCACTAGAACCTTTCTCAGTGAGTTCAGCAGTGTTTTAACTCTAGTCTTACCTACTACATATGTATCCCTAATAGCGCATTTCTCCTTTCTAGATTTCAGACTGCTTTCTAGAAATAATCTCTGTTCTCTGTTCTCTCTATCTTCTATCTGACAAATAAACATAATTGATCTAATGGGTTGAGAGCCCCAAGATAAATAGGCAGAGAGATAATGTAAAGAAATAAGATGGAAAAAAAACAGCCCAAACAAAACATTTGTACTTGTTTAGAAGTTGAAGGCCACCTATGAGAATGGATATTCTTTGCAAAAATGTGATGATTTCAAAGGTGGGAAGGTATAGCTGTAACAGGCAACATCTGGGGAAGTACGTGGTTGGATGAGTGTCAAGATGTTATTAGACTGACCTGACTGAGGACAATATGGAGACTGTCTGAAGCCTCTGGGAGGAAAGACATGACTTTTCTATAAAGAGACAAGAGCAATTTCATTACAGCAGCCAAGAGAAAAGCTGAGATTTTTCAGAACAAGAAAGCCATGTCAAATAGAGACTGGTGACTATATCCCTTCTCCTGTGCCACAAAAACACGTAAGCCATCCAAGAACTTCGTCCTTGATGATGACGGGCAGGCGGTATGGGAATAGAACACTGAATGTGATCATTATAACAAGAGACTTACTTTTTGCTTGTTTGTTTTGTTTTTGTCTTTCTGAGACCTAATTTTAAAACAAACAAACAAACAAAGCTGAAGTACCTCTTTCAAGGCAAATTTAGTTGTGCCATCCCAGCTCCCATCAAATGAAATGGAGGTTATAGAACTTTTGTGGTGAATTATACACTGTAATGTAATAATTACACAATATAAAGTCTAATATATGCATTTCACACATATTTAAAGCACTCCAAGCTTTTATATTTATATAAACTCTAAGGATGTTATGAAGGCAATCCCTACATCATATTATAGAAACACAGAGCTGGAGGCGCCCTGGAGATCAGCCTTACTATGGCTCCCAGCTTTTCCCTTTTCCCCTGATGGATCCTATAATTTAAGATAAATATTTTAAACGAGTAATAGAAATTGTAGACTTGTCCCAAGCAAATTTACACTGAAAATAGATAATCAGGATTGTGGTGTTTTAGAGAGATCCAGAATCCTTGGTTTAGAATCACTCATCTGAGAGCCTGCTTCCACTGAGTTCTCTCATTTGAACTGACCTCCCATTGCTAGTCCCATCTCTGATTTACAGTGAACCATATTTGGATCTAGGCCTCTTTTCCTAGTTTTTTTTTCCTCTCCAAAAATCACTCACATAGGCATTTGTGTACATAGTAGAGTTTGTTGAAAGTTTGAAGACGGCCTTTAATCAAGAATTCAAACTCCTTAGTATTAAATAGCAGACATCTTTTTTCTTAAAAATTCTTTGCACATGAATCACTGGTAATTTCTCACAGACAAATTTTCTCTGCAGACTCTAGCTACATATTTTGTTATTTAGTTCTCATTCTCTCTCCCCACTTTTCAATTTTTGTTTCCACTGGTGCTTTGTTTCTATTGTGAACTCATGTTATTCATGACATAATTTTATAGGTTCCATGAGAACTGGGTTTTAAATGTGCCAGGATGATATATTTATGGTTGGTGTTGAGTGGCCATCAACCCATAACCATTTTTTAAATTAAATCTTAAATGGGCTTTCCCAGGTCATGGGATGTGTGATAATTTGAAACCCACCCTCTTAATTCTCAAAAGACATACTATTTTTATGCACTCAAATGTAAGGTTGAGTTAGTCAATATCCCTTGAATCTATCTTTACAGGCAAAAAATTTTCTGATCTACCCTTTCACTTTAAATATTTTGTCTTTTTATGGGCATGTTTAACACAACTCCTCACCATACATTGGTACAAGACCATGCGTCCTTTTCCATGTGTGTCTTTAAAAACCAAGTCTCTGAGCAATAGGAATGAATGAACTTCATTAGAGTAATCACAAGTTTTGGCACCTGCTTTTAAAAATGGATTCAGGCTTTCATTTCAGTTTAGTCTTCAGTAGAATTTTTTTTTTTTTTGCCAACTCAGACATGAATTTAAGAAAACTAAAATTAAATATTTCAGTCAATTTTATTTTGTAAGTGATATTTTGTAGAGTTTTATAGGTTTCTGGTGCAGACCAGTCCCCCATTTCTTTGCTCACTTACTACTGATTTCTATTATTTTCATAGGCAGAGCCACTCAGTCTTCATTTTTGCAGGAGGTCATTTTGTAAATATTTCTTCAGAGTCTTACCTTCTCTACACAAAAAGCCTAACAAAGTATCATGTTAAACAAAGGCAATTTTGGCTCTAAAATCAATGTCTGTCTGTGACATCTACTAAAATATTAGTTCTTCATGCCACCACATTGTGTTTTGTCAAATTTTATCCGTAATTTACACTGACAAGTAGTAGTAATTTTGTTGTTTTGGTCTTTCATCTGAAAGGATTTTTAAAAAGTATTTATTGATGGATCATACCCCAGCTAGGCCCTACTTTATTTCATTTTCCCAGTGTCAGAGTCACTACACCTTGCTGAGGCATATGCCCAGCTGTCTAAGCCAGTGCTGATCACACTGTGGGCTATGGACTGATGTTGTTCCATAGTACAGAAACGGAGTGTTTAGAAACTTCTACAATTTGACATTACAGAGCTATCAAAACATGTGGTAAGTAAACTAACTGAATGGAGCAGGTAATGGACTGGTTGTGCTGATGGCAAACTCAAGTGGTGACTTGTGTTTGATGAAAACTGTGTGACAGGTGTGCAGAAGGGATATTCACTTCAGTCCATGCAAAATGGAGGTGGTGAGATAAAAACGGGTCCTTTATAACAAAGAGTTTGAGAAGGATTGGTCTAAATAATAATGTATATTTTATACCTTGAAATCAGTTTAAGTAGTTGTTTCAGTTTTTTTAGAATGTATTACTGATAAGGCTTAGTTTAGATTTTGTTTTCTGAGAGGCCAGTGTCTTTAATCTGAAATTATATACCTAAACCCCTTCCATGCATACCACAGGTCACATGAAAGAATGAGCAAATACTCAAGTTATAATCGTTAATGTCTTGCTTTGTGGAGAATAAAACTCAAAGTACCCGCACCATCATGAGTTAGTAATAGGTGCTATTACACTAGACAAAGATAGCATAGTGCAGCCTGTGGGTCAGGACTCCTTTGGGGGTTGAATGACCCTTTCACAGGGGTCGCCTAAAACCATCGGAAAACACATATATAATTACATATTGTTTTTGTGATTAATCACTATGCTTTAATTATGTTCAATTTGTAACAATGAAAATACATCCTGCATATCAGATATTTACATTACGATTCATAACAGTAGCAAAATTACAGTTATGAAGTAGCAACGAAAATAATTTTATGGTTGGGGGTCACCACAACATGAGGAACTGTATTAAAGGGTCACGGCATTAGGAAGGTTGAGAACCACTGGCATAGTGTGTCATTGTTCAAGAGGCAGTATAGTTTGGGAATTGAGAATCCAAACTCTGAAACAAGAATAAATGCCTTATTTCAATTCCAAGCTCCATCACTTAGTAGCTGTGTGACGTTGGGGAAGTTACTTAAACTCTCTGAGCCTCACTTCCCTTATCTGCAAAATGAGGATCATGGTAAAGGTGCCAGGTCATAAAATTGTTTGGAAAAGAAAACTCAGTAAAGTCATCTTTGTTACTATTTCATGCACTTAGAGCAGAGAATAATGTTATGGTAAGCCACATGTCTAACCAGCATACACATTTTTTTTGACCTTTAATAATAGATGAGAAAATGTAAGTATGAAACTTTTAACTGTGTATTTTTACTCTCCTTTTAATTTTTCTAACAGAAAAGTGTTATTTCCTGGTTCCTAAATCTTCTCCAAAAAGATCTCTGTATCTTTGGTGACCCCTGTTTTCAAATATTCTCTCTTGTCATCAGTCTTTATACAGTAAACATGTATTAAGTGCCTTCTAAGTGCCAGGCAGTGTTATTGGATCTTGGCAGAAAGAGAAAAATCAAATACCATTTCTGTTTTCAAGGAATTCGCAATTTAGTTTGGGCTATCACATATGTAATAAAGATGGTATTGTAAATGTTATAGTAAATACATGAATGTGGTATAGTGCTAGATCTAAAAAGAGAAGTCTCAGAATTCTATATGGGGGATTATGAAATATTCTGTAAATTAAGTCTTATTTCAGCTGATCATAAAAAATAGATGTGTTTTCCAAGAGGACTGGGCAAAAGGCGATGTGGTGAGGTAGAGCTAATGTAAACAGGAATAATTCCATACAGGCACATAGAGAAAACTTTTATTTTTAGAAGAGGAGGCTGGTGGAGAAAGAAGAAAACAAACCCCTCACAATTAGATCCAAAGCCCTGCCAACATGCCACCCCTAATTTTTACAAATCAAGAGCAAGAGTCCCATGGCCCTCCGTATTTTCAAGACATTTCTTTTTCAGAAAATCTTTGATTCTCTTTATTCTATTTATTTTACTTTGCTGTGACCAAACAATCAGGAAAAAATCATAATAAATTTATTAAACATTACACAGTAAAAATAAGCTGGTCTCGTGCTCAGAGTAGAGAAACAAAGCGAAGAAACATCCTGGCTGAGGAAAGCCAGTCACTGCTGAGAGAGAATGCCAGCCCAGGTCTGCAGTGAGTCAGGGAGCTGCAGCACAAGGGCTGGGCCATGCGTAGTACAGAAGGCAGCCCTGGAATGTGATGAGGCAGGAGGGAATTTCTGCACTCAGTTAAGTGACAGGAAACTGCCAAACTTTAGAAACTGTCCTTAGTTAAAACAGTACTCCTGTAGCAAATTATAAATTGAATATATTTAAATCTACTGCTGCTTTCTACAACTTTGTTCTGATTTCTTTGAATATCTTTTCAAGAAAGCTAGGAATGGTATAGGCTGGAATTTCCCCATTCATTTTGCTCTTCTTTTCTTAAATTTCAGTCACTTAAAGAATTATCCCAACAGTCCCAATTTACAATGGTTTGACAGGATGACTTTTTGACTTTACAATGGTGCAAAAGCGATATCCATTTAGTAGAAACTACATTTCAAATTTTGAATTTTGGCCTTTTCCAAGGTAAACAATGATACTCTACATTGTATTTATTGCATTAGATGTTTATGCCCAATTGTCGGCTAATCTAAGTGTTCTGCTAAGCTATGATGTTCAACTTACAATGTTTTTAACTTATGAGTTTATTATAACTGAACTCCATGGTAAATTGTGGAGCATCTGTGTACAATAATATTTTTATTTCTAACCTATATTGTTAAGGCTAAGGTAAAAAAAAAAGGCAAAGCTTGTTTACACAAATGAACTGGTTGTTTCCATTCTTACGTGTTCATCTACTAACATTAACTCACCTTTATATTTAACCTACTCATGTAAACACACACAGATGCTCACAGCTGTACTTAAACACATAGAAAAATAATATTTTAGATCAACCAAATTAATATACTAAAACTGAGTACCTAATTTCTATCTTTGCCAGGAAGTTGGAAAGTAAGGGAAGGGAGTACTACAGATTTCAGCTTTAATTTGTGAAAAATTTATCTGCCTGTAGTAAGTCACAGTGGAGAATAGAAAAGGATCCTTCTATGAAAACTGGGTTTTGTGTGACTGACACATACTGCATTTTTAATAACACAGACTGAAATGCATTATTCAGAATTCCTTTTGTCCAGCTTTTCAGCTCTGTTGTAGATCTTCATACTTTTAGAAAGTCTGTTACCTGCAAAAATTCACACTTTTTTTGTGATCAATACTAGTGACCAAGATAGTATTTGTCTACCCAAGTAGAATGCAGTAAACTAGCAAACATATATTTCAATGGTTAAGTAATTATGAATTAATATTTAGAGTGAGCTATCCCAATGATTATCTAAACATATCCAGCCATTTTTATTTTGGTTTTTCTTTGACTGGTGAGAATAATTTGTATTTACACAAGGGAGGCACTCCATTTCTAGTAACAATGTATGGTCCTTGATACTTCTCTCTTTTTAGTTTTCTTTACTTTTAAATAATATTTTTTTCCAACTACAGTTGATATACAATATTACATTAGTTTCAGGTGTACAACCTATTAATTAGACATTATATAACTTCATAAGTGATCACCTCAATAATTCTGGTACTCATCTGACATCACACAAAGTTATTACAATATTATTGACTATATTCCCTATGCTGTACTTTATAACCCTGTGACTATTGTTTAACTACCAATTTGTACTCTTAATCCCTTCACCATTTTCACCTATCCCACAACCACCCTCCCATCTGGCAACTGTCAAAATGTTCTCTGTATTATTTCTGTTCTGCTTGTTTGTTTATTTTGTTTTGGTTTTTTTTTTTAGATCTAATAAGTATCACTACTCTAGCTTGTTTTTAAATTTTCATTTGCACGAAATATTTTTCCATCACTTCACTTTCAGTCTGTGTGTGTCTTTTCATCTGGAGTCTCTTCTAAACAACATATGTAAGGGTCTTATTTTGTTATTCATTCAGCCTCCATATGTCTTTTGATTGGAGTGGCTAATCAACTTGCACTTCACTTAATTGTTGATGTGTATTTATTGTCATTTTATTATTCATATTTTTTATCCTTTTCTTCTTTTTTTCTTCTTCTTTTTTTGGTGCCCTTGCCTGGGAATTGAAACCACGACCCTTTGGTCTGTGGGCTGAG
>NW_005364596.1:6455469-6470228 GCF_000412655.1 Myotis brandtii
GATTGCAATAAATGTGACTCTTTAATTCGACTTCTTCAGGCATCCTTCTGTGATTCGAGGGGTACATTACAACACATGCCCACTCCTTGGGATCAAGCCCACAACCTGGATATGTGCCCTCACAGGGAATCGAACCAGAGACCTCTAGGTTCATGGGTTGATGCACAACCATTGAGCCACACCAGCTGGGCAACATTTCTTGTAATAGTGATTTGGTGATGATAAACTTCTTTAGTTTTTTCTTGTTTCGGAAGCTCTTTATCTGTCCTTCAATTCTAAATAATAGCTTTTCTGGGTAGGATAATCTTGGTGTAGGTCCTTGCTTTTCACTACTTTGAATATTTTGTGCCAATCCCTTCTGGCCTGCAGAGTTTCTGTTGAGAGATCAGCTGACAGTCTTATGGGAGTTCCCTTTTAAATAACTAAATGCTTTTTCTCTTGATGCTTTTAAATTTCTCTCTCTGTCTTTAACCTTTGGCATTTTAATTATGATGTGTCTTAACGTGGGCCTCTTTGAACTCATTTTGCTTGAGACTCTGCATTTCCTGGCCTTGTATGCCTCCTCCTTCACCAGGTTTGGGAAGTTTTCTGTTATTATTATTTCCACATAGGTTTTCAAGTCATTGCTTTCTCTCTTTTACTTCTGCCACTCCCATGATGGGAATGTTTCTTCAAAAGATGAGGTTCCAGAAGATCCTCATACTATCCTCATTTATTCTGAATTCTTTTTTCTTTTTGTTGTTCTGATTGATTGTTTTTTGCTTTATTATCTTCCAAATCTCTGATTTGATACTCTGCTTCATCTACTCCACTACTGATTCTCTGTAATATATTCTTCATTTCAGTTAATGTAGTCTTCATTTTTGTCTGATTCTTAAAAAATAAAAAAAAATCTTAATGTTGAGAGTATTACAGATGTCCCTCCTTTTTACCCCCATTGCTCCCTTCCATCCAGTTCCTGCCCTGCCCCCAGCATTCAACTCCCTATTGTCTGTGTCCACAGGCATGGCATATATGCATGTAAGTTTTTTAGTTAATCTCTTCCGGCTCTCTGACTTCCTTCTAAGATTTCTCAGTCTTTTATGTGTTTTCTAGTTCTGTTTTTATGTTTCCTATCTCTTTGTTGAAGTTCTCACTAAGTTTCTCTACTCTTTCCTAAGTTCATTGAGCATCTTTATAATCAGTGTTTGGAACTCTGCATCTAGTAGATTACTTGTCTTCATTTTGTTTAGTTCTTTTTCTGGAATTTTGTTCTATTTTTGTATTTTTGTTTTTAAATTTAGAACATGTTTATTGTTTCCTCATTTTGGCTACCTGTCTATGTTTGTATCTATGTATTAGGTAGAGCTGTTATGCGAACATGTTTATTGTTTCCTCATTTTGGCTATGTTTGTATCTATGTATTAGGTAGAGCTGTTATGCCCCTTGGCTTAATAGAGTGGCCTATGTAGTAGGTGTCCAGTAGGGCCTAGTAGCACAGCCTCCCCAATTACTGTAGATGCACCTCCTGAGTGGGCTGTGTGTATTTTCCTGTTGTGGTTGGGTCTTTATTACTATTGGCACCTCAATGGGAGGGGTTTTCTACCAGGTTGATTGGCCGAGAAGACTGGCTGCAACCACTGTGGAGAGTCAACTGTGCAGGGGATGACCCCACAGAACAGGACTTACTATAGTGGTGCTCTGGTGTCCACTACTCTGCCCCTTGAGTTTGTCCCTTGTAGAGGAGGTTGGCTGGTGTTTTGATGTGGTCTGAAGCTTTCCACTGGTGTGCTGTCTCTAGGGTCCCCTGATAGGTGTAGGCCAAGTTCAGCTGCCACCTATGCTCTGCCTAGGCCATTTGGCATGAGATACAAAGTGATCAGCAGATGGCTACTAACTGTGCTGGGCTTGAAGGTGCCCAGGAGAAGCCAAGCTATGAATCAAGGAAGGCTGTCTGCCATTAGTGACAAGCCTGAGTCCACTTAGCAAAAGGTACATGACACACCAAGACAAGATGCTGCTTGTTTGAGAGATTTTAGGGAAGTCTGAGACATGAGTTAATAGAGGTCCCTTTTTATGGAAAAGGCACTGAAAATGGCATGGGTTGGAAAAATAAGTTGGGTGGGGCAAGGTCTCAGGGAATCTCTAGGGCAGGAAGAACTGTGTTAGCCAGGGTAATGGAAACTCAGATATGATAGTAGCTTCTGTCAGCACTTCTATCTGAGAGAAATTTGCTCCTCCATCTCTTCCCCTGATGCCAGATAAGTCAATTACTCCTGCCAAGTCCCTGGTGCCCCAGTGATAGTTCTCAGAGTTAGTCCACAAGTAAGTCCTTGTATGGACCTTTTAAGAGGAATGCCTGGGACTGCAGCAGCTCTCTGTCTCACTCAGCCTCAATTCAAGCTGGTTTTTACAAGCAGAGTTATGGGCATTTCTTTTCTTGGCACTGGAACCCTGGGCTGGGAGGCCTAAGGTGAGGCTTGAACACTCACTTCTTGGCGAGGGGGGGAGCTCTATATCTGAGATAGCCCTCCAAAATTTATCACATGTGGATGTGGGACCAACCAGTTACATGACTTTGCCCCTCCTAACCATATCAATATGATGTGGCTTCTTTTTTATATTCTTAGTTGTAACACTTCTGTTCACCCAGATTTCAGGCAGTTCTGAATGATAGTAGTTCTATAGGTTAGTTGTAATTTTGATGTGGTTGTGGGAGGATTTGAATACTGCATTTACCTATGCTGCCATCTTGACTAAAACTCAATATTACTTAACAGCAATGAGAGCGAGCTGTCATAGAGTTTTAGAAATTCTCGAAGCTAAAGGATGATATATTTAGAGATGATGTTATTCATTGTTATTCAGCTAAAAAGGAATGAAAACTCAACTTTTCAAGGTCAAACATACTAGTACATATTTTTTGAAACATACATATTTTATAGAACCCTGAACTACCAGAGCATACCATTATGGCTAGAACCAGTCTAGTAGCCCCTGCTCTTCAAAAATAAAATGTGTATAATAAAAAAAATAATATGAAACTTAGAATCAGAAATTTTTACTCAAAATCCAATCAGCTACTTGCTACTTACTGAGTTGGTTTAAGTCATTTATCTGATCTGAGTATTATTTTCCTCCTCTGTAAAAGAGGGGTTATGATAATCCCTACTTCAAAGATTCCTGTGGAGATTCAAATGAGATAATGCAATACATTCATATGCTTTGTAAGTGACATTTTAAAGTTCTGTACAGGGAAGTATTATAATTACTGTTATTGCTTATGTTTCCATTTTTACTTCAAAATATTTGCTCCTATCACTTGGAAGCATGCTTTTAAGATCAAAGTTTGCAGTAATTAACTGTCATCTTCTGACTTCCATCTGCCTTGTGTCTGATACATTTTTCAATTTAAACTCATGTAACAACAATTTATTTTTTTAAATTAAGAAAAGTAATCAGCACAAATTCAGATTACTTACCTTGTATAGATATATCTCTTCCACCAGGATAATATAATCCATAAACTGTACATCTTTGGTATTTGGTATTTTGCATCTTTGCTTATTTCTATTCAAGAGTGACCCTCATAAGTTCATGAACTAGAGTAATGTGTAATTAGAATAATAACATCTACACCATGGAGTCTTGGTAGAGAATAAATTAAGTAACATGCAAAATGCTTAGTACAAATATCAATGAAAACTAATAGTGTGTCACTAGAATGTGGGAACATAATCTCATGAAGTTGATGATAGGCTAGCACCAAGCAACTGGCTTCAAGAAGTGCTAGAGAAAAAAATAAAAGACAGAAAGACTTACAAAGTTCATAAGGGGTACATTTAAATTGATTGAGAGAGGTCTAAAATATTTTTATTCTTCGTATTGGACACTCCAAAGTAAAGAATATATTTTTCAGAAAAATCATTATCTTTAACCACAGGATTGGAAAGGTGTATCCATTCTATGGGTTCTGGATATATACAACTATATATAATTTACCTATCTGCTTCTAGTATGTTGTTTGCATTTAAAGATCTAATAAGTATCTCAAACTAGCATGATTAAATATATTTTCCTAAATTCAACCTGCCCATCGCGCAATATCACACTCAGAAGGCCGCTTGCTGCTTCCACGGGAGCCGGCAGGAACTGCAGTGTGCTGCTGGGAGCTGCACTGCTTCCATGGGCGCTGTGCAGCTTAGGTAGGAGGCGAAAGTGAGCTGCTGGCGCCCATGGGAACCGGGATGGAGCCACACTGCTTCCATGGGAGGCGGGCCCACCATCTCCTCTCTGGGCCTGCACTCTACCCACTGGCCCCCCTGTTCCTGTCCATGTCCGCTTAGGCTCCAGGGGGCTGGCCTGAGCCAGGCGCAGCAATGAAGCAAGCATTCTGCCAGGCCGCTCACACTGCCTGCTCTCAGCGGCCACCCGCCCAGGACTGGGGGACTCTGGCAGGGCTGAGAGGACTGGGCGCTGCCATCTTGTGGCTATGGGTACTGCCATCTTTGTGATGGGATGATGGTTAATTTGCATATTACCCTTTTATTAGATAGGATAACAAATAATAATGTAATCACATGGAGTCATATACCATTCTCAGGATGCAAATATATATCATATATATCTTATATATATTCATGTGTATATAAAGAGACATACTATAAGTAATTGGCTGATATGATTATGGAAGATGAGAAGCCACAGATCTGAACTTGGCAAGCAGGCCACCCAGGAGAATCAATATGTAGTTCCAGTCTGAGTTCAAAGGCCTGAGATCAGGAGGGCCAATAATGTAAATTCTAGTCTAAAAGTCAGCAGTCTTGAGACCCAAGAACAAATGTGTCAATCCAAGACCAAAGGCCAGAAAAGAACAGTGTTCAAGCTCAAACAAGCAGGAGGCCTAACTAAACCTCTTACTCAGTCTTACCTTCTTTTCAGGAAAGTCTTCAATTGATTGGACAAGGGCCACATTAAGGGAGGCAATCTACTCTACTCAGTCTATGCATTCATTGTTACTTTCATCTAAAAATACCCTCACAGATACACTCAGACCAAATATCTCAATACCCTGCGTTCAGTCAAGTTGACACATAAAATGAACTGTCATAATTAGCAAAGATTTAAAGTCATGAGACTGGATGATGAGGTTTCCAAAGATGTGATGCAAAAGCTAAACCTTGGGAATTCTAATGTTTGAACACTGTAAAGATTAGGGATATTAACAAAAAAGTTTCCGAATGAGTTTCAGTAAAGCAGAAGAAATTCAGAGAGTGGTGTCCAAAAGGCCAAATCATGTATTTCACAAAGTTGAAATGTAGCAACTGTTTCAAAATCAGTGGTTATAATGAGGGCAGAGACTTAGCACTCAGGACACCAAGGGAGTTGAAGTCCTACTTTTGAATATCATAGAATAATAGGGTGGGACTTACCAGGCTTAACCTCTCTGCCATAAATAGCTAAAAACCTGAATAAAGTATGTAAAACAATTGTTTTCAAACATTGAGTAACAAGTATCACAAGGCTGTAAGTCCTGAGAAAAGGGAAATAGACCAGGTGCATCCTATAATTCCATTAGCTTTCTTCCTGAGACACTTTCCAGACAGAAGTACAAAGATGGAAAACCCAAGAAGAGTTGAGAGCAGTTGGAGTTCAGGAAATACATACTAACAAAGATTGTCTTCCAGAATCTGCGTACATGGAGAAATGTACCATGCTCAGCATTGGAGCACTCAATACTGTTATCTGTAAGTAACACACAAGCTTTCCAGAACACTAATCCAGCAGTCAGTTCATTTGGCCTCCATTATTGTTGGAGCAGGTCATGGAGCTCAGGAACAGAGTGGACATATCTGGGTTTAATATGATTTATTGGAATATTTGCTATAGGGATAGAAATTAGAAAGGGTAGGTCACTGGGCAGATAAGGACCATAAGCCTGAGAGCTCTATTCTTGCTTGTGGTTGGCCTGAATATAACGAATGCAATATAAGAAACATAACATACATATACCCACATGCCCTTGTCTTGAGCATTGTGATGTGCACAGCTCCCTTAGTCTATACTAAAGTGATGCATCAGAATTCAATCAGAAAAACAGATACCTTACAAATATTATAAAAACTAGAGTCTCAGCACACAAAATCATGCAGCCCCACCCACCCACTCACACCCCACCCTGCCCACCTGCCCGCTGCCCCGCCGCGCTCACAGCCCTGCCCACCTGCACGTGCCTTGCCACCTTGCCGCGCCCGCCTCACCATGCCCACCCACCAGCCTCCAGCCTTGCTGCAATCGGAGCTTGTGGGCCGCAAGGGAGGGACCGAGAGGTGCTCCATGCACTTCAAGGTGACCAGTCATTTGGTCATTATGGCATTACGACGTTACGGCATTATGGCCACTGGCCTATTAAAATATAGATAAAGGATCTAGTATAAGAATATGAGTTCACATGAATATGAAAGAAACTGAAAGAATAAAGGTCGGGAAGAGGAGTTTGAATATTAGGATATAGCCACTAACCACATCAGTGGTGTGAGAGAGTTTTGGTGTTGGCATGAAATGGGGCCCTTGGGTGTGAGGTTAAGAAGAGGTCTATAGAAACTGCTGCTCGTGTGGAAGCTATTGCTTCTGAGGAACCTGCTACCTCTGTGGCCTGCAGTCAAGCATGGATGGTGGGTTTGGTGCTGCTGTTGGTTATCATGGTCAGCAATCAGGAAGTTAATCTAGATGAGCAGGAGGACAACAAGAGAAAAGTGGGTCCTGCCAGCACATCTGGCCTGTTGGTTGTATGTATGACCATCACACTTGCTGACAGTAATGGCTTCTGCTCACTTTCCACCTGTGCATGTCATGTGAATTGATCTCTTGGTCAACTCTAACCTAAATCTCAATCTCATCCAGGAGCAGTGGAGCCAAGCTGACAGTACAAAATATAGTACAAACGACCAGAATAACATTTTGAGTGATATGAAATATTCTGATGGAGTATTTGATAGGGGAGGGTATCAGGATGCCAAGTGTATTTAGAAATAACACAGAATAAAACTTTGGAAGAGTATTGCATGTAGAGATTTTATGGTTGTTATGTAAGATGTCTTACAAGGGACATGTGAGATGGGCTTTTCTCTGTTTTAAAAGACAGAAGTCATATACACACGCACACAGTATAATGAAAAGTGAAGGTAAAAATGATCAGGTCATTCATTATACTTTCTACAGGCCAGACACTACTCCAAATACATTATGTATATTGACTCACTTCTAACAACAAACGATTACTATTTCTGTTACACCCAGGAAACTATAGCATGGAGGCATTAAGCAATTTGTACAGAGTCACACAACTAGTAAAAGTCTAAAGCCAGGATTTGAATCCAGGTAGCACAGTATCAGAGTCTGTGCACTTAACAATATTGGTAATCTGTCTTGTATAAAAAGGCAAAGGATATTGTAAAAGAAGAAAATGTATGAGGTATAACTAGATGTAAGCAGGTAAATCAAGTAGCAGGATAATAAATGGACTGATGTTGATTCATATTGAGGAGTTCATAGATAATTTGAAGATAGAGACTTCCTATAAAAATTTAAAAGGAGATTAAATAAATATGTGAATTTCTGAGCTTGAAATGTGTTTCTCATGATAAAATCAGGTAATTATAAGGCAAGGAAATAGAAAAACTTGAAAAGTGTCATAATAGTCCAATTACACATAAAATTCAGCAGAGAGAACATTTAAATGTTGTATTCTTCAGGGAGAAGTAACCATGCTTGGTTACCCGCGTCTCTTTACACCTTTGCACCTTTGAAAATGTATGTGCATTCTAATCCTGCTTAACTGAACTGGACTCAAAATCAACCTCACATATTAGCTTCCTCATGAAACTTTTCCTTCCTCCATTCAATAAATTCATCCTTTCCTCTGGCTTTTCACAGTAAGTACTCTGTTCACACTTTTGTCTTAGTGGTCATCCTTATATTGACATCTGTGAGTGTATGCAGTGGCTTCTGCAGTGCACTACAGTGGGGCCTTGACTTAGGAGTTTAATTCGTTCCGAGACCGAGCTCATTAAGGAGCTCATTAAGGAGCTCGTTAAGTCAAATTACTCTGTCAACTCAATGCAAAAAATCAGCCCAGAGACAGCTGGTATCTCAAAAAACTCGTTAGTCGGGACACTCGTAAGTCAAGGCCCCACTGTATTTGGATATCCCTTAAGGACTGAGAAACTTACTCTTCCAGGTGAAGGAAGGCTCGCCTCTTGACAACGTACAGCTGTGTCCCTCTCCGAGAATGGCTCTCAGCTGAATGAAACTGCCTCACCTTCTTCCCCAGGGAACTCCACATTCAATATCGGTTTGATGCAGGAGTACAAAGGCCTGGCCCATTTGCTCCAATTGGACATAACTTTTAGGGACATCCAAGCTTCAGAACTCCCTGGGGGATTGGCTGAGTTTGCTGTTGCAGCCACACTATAGTTTAATTTCACTTTCTGCCCAATGCTGCTTTCATAGTGGTTGTAACCAGAGCGCTCTCTAATAAATCTGATGCATACAAATCTCTAGTTTCCTGAAGAAACAGACCATAATCATGTATCTGCCTTTACAATTAGACTGTGTTTTTAGAGAAAAAAGACAATTTTTTTTGTGTGTGTGTCATGGAATACTCATATATAGCTAACATTGTGGGTGCCATGATCTATAATTATTTATTACAGCTCTTGAGCTAGTAGTACTATATTTCAGTGATGCCAACACTCATTGATTATACAATGCTGTGTCAATTTTAATAGCTATTAAGATTGAATGATTATATCACAGCATACAAATATGTACTTTTAGTTTTTTACTTTTTAAAAATTTGAACCCTTCTTCATTGACAATTTCCCTAATGTGTTCAACCTTTGGGAATTATCAGTAATACACTGCTATCCATAATTCAGTCATATTTCTGACTTAGCGCCTTTTAGATTAACACCAAAATTCAAAAACATATCTAAAATACAGGGATTTTACTGCATATTTATTTATTTATTTAGTAGGGAGTATTTTTTAAAATATAATTTTATTAATTTCAGAGAGGAAGGAAAAGGGAGAGAGAGTGAGAAACATCAATGAATCATTGACCAGCTGCCTCATGCATGCCCCACAGTGGGGCTCAAGCTCAAACCTGGCCATATGCCCTGACCAGGAATCAAACTGTGACCTCCTGGTTCATAGGCCGACACTCAACCATTGAGCAACACCAGCTGGGCTCACTGGATTTTTAAAAAATATCATGAGACTTGTTTCTTAATGAAAACTGTGCTTTCCTGAAATTTAAGCACTGCATTAGACATTAGAAAAGTCAGATTACTTACACTGAAAGAAAGAAAGAAAGAAAGAAAGAAAGAAAGAAAGAAAGAAAGAAAGAAAGCTGCTTGAGGAATTCAAGACAAAATACCCTCTAAACTTATTTCAAACCAATGCATTGTGATGCTTAAATTCAACTCCTTATAATGTAAAAAAACAATAAAATCGTGGGTTGCTAGAGAGTTGACATTAGTCTAGTGATATAAAAAAGAGAACAAAGGGTGATAAGTTAAATCTCATAGTTTGAGACATTGAGAAATATGGGCTGAACCAAGAACAGTCTGGCAGGCCAAAAAGATTGTGTAGACTAAGGATTATTGAGATCTATGTAAAAATCTGTGTATATTAAATTCAAAAATATGAAAATTAGCAGATTTCCTAGGAAACTTTGTAGGTGATGGAATTTTTATCAGTGTATTTTAAAAATGCAATGGTCATATCATACCTGAAAGAAAAAAAAAATCATGAGACTCATGTCTTCGCCTCCAGGAATTTAGAAGTTAGCTATTCCAGCAAGAAACACGTGGACAAGGGTCCTTAGGCAATGACTTGTTTCAAACTGTGGCAGATTATATTGCAGGCATCAATCAGGCATGTGTATTACGATGCCTGTACAACTGCTTAAGGCCATAAGGCTTTACTTAGAAAATATAAATGTCCATTGAGTTGGTATGTTTATTTTTTGCTTATTTCAAATACTTAGAACTAAAGGAACATAATTTCCTAGTAGAATCATTTTTGCTATTTTAATATGAATTTTAGTAATGATTTTTTAAAATAAAAGTTGATTTTGTGATTCCAAAGAGTTCAATTAAAATAGCTTTGTGTGCTAGCTGGTTTGGCTCAGCAGCTAGAGCGTTGGCCTGAGGACTAAAGGATCCTGGATTCAATTCTGTTCAGGGCACATGCCCAGGTTGCAGGCTTCATCTCCAGTAGGGGATGTGCAAGAGGCAGCCCATCAATGATTCTCTCTCATTATTAATGTTTCTGGCTCTCTCTCCCCTCTTCTTCATCTCTGAAATCAATAAAAATATATTAAAAAATAGCTTTGTAATCTCCATACTGATTTGTAAAACTTTGGATTTAAAATAAATCTAGACATAACCTAGGTGAGACTCCTTGGTATTATTTATAAGGAAACTGTGCATGGTCAGGCATATTTCAAAGGAACCATTTGTGTTGCTGGTGAAAAAAGATACATCTGGAGGTTCTTGTTATTTACCATTATTCATACTTTAAATAAATTCAAATGTAAACTCATGGAAAACATAGCTATTTTTATATAATTACATAGGAATTAATACAAAAAGTATGAAGTAGCCTAGACAATAAAACAAAATAATTTCCCTCTTCAAATTTTAGCAGGAAGTGCACCATTGGTGAAATGTGAGAATTACATTGATTCTGTACTCCTGAATCTCTAATATTTGCTAGAGTTTAGAAGATAAGAGAAAGCTAGTGGATAAATGAAGCAAAATGACATTCAATTCCAGCTAGATTTGGATAAGGATTAAAAATTACCTGATATCATGATTTTAAATAATGATTCAAAGTTCATTTTAATTTTTGTCAAAACTTCTCTAGAGTGTAAAATTAATATTTGAAAATAGGCCCTAAACAAACACAAATTGGAATCAATTTTCTCCCTATAGTAAAATAGTGAAATAGTGAAAGTGAGGCTCGCTGAAGGTTATATAGAGGTCCTGTCATCTCCAATCCCTTCACGTGATGTTAATCATCATGCCATACAACTAGAGAAAACAGCTCCACCAAATCATCAACGCAGCAATAAAATCAGTCTATACAAGGGAATTGCCAAAAGCCTACGTCTCTACTATAAAGTCAAAAAAACCATTTCCAGGGCTCAAGAAAACATCTTGAATCTTTCAACTTTATTCTCCTTTTATGCTGACATAAATACGAGAAGACTCTTCTTCAATATTACCTATTATCCATAAATAACCTCATTGCCCAGGAGGATCTCAAGGGTATTATAGTACTCAAATGCAGTACAAATACTAGTATGTGAGAAAGCACTATCATGATGATAATTGGAACATCTCAAACTGTCTAGATATTAACCAATATATTTCTATATAATATATAATAAAAATTACAGAAATTAGATATATTAAACTATTTATTTTGAAATAATAGTAGAGTCACAGACAGGTGCAAACATAATATAGAAGGATCTCATGTACCCTTCATTCAGATTCTCCCAATGGTAACATCTTGCAAAATTAAAGTAAAATATCACAACCAGAATAATGACATTCATACAGTCTAGATACAGACAATTTCTTTCCCTGCAAGGTCATTCATGTTGGTATCTTATAACCAAGCCCACTTCCATCCTGTCTCTAACCCCTCCTTAATCCTTGGCATCCAACAATCAATTTTCATTTATATAATTTTGTCATTTAAAAAATGTGACATAAGCCTTAGCTGTGTAGCTCAGTTGGTTAGAGCATTGTCCCAATGCAACAAGGTTGAAGGTTCAATCCCAGGTAAAGGCACATACAAGAATCAACCAATGAATGCATAAATAAGAGAAACAACAAATCAATGTTTCCTTCTCTCCTTTCTCTCTCTTTCTCTCCCTTCTTCCATTTCACTCTTTCTCTAAAAATCAATAAATAATATTTTAAAAATGTTACATAAATTGAATCATACAGTCAGTAATTGTTTGAAATTGGCTTTTTGGACACCTAATTTTGTGGAAATTCGTCCAGGTTGTTTTATGTCAATAATGCGTTCCCATTTGTTTTGTATTCCATGGCATGGATAGACCACAGTTGACTTAACCAGTCACCCACTGAAAGACATCTGAGCTTTTTCTTCATTTTGTTTTTATTATTTTGAATAAAATTACTATTAAACATTCAGGTAGTGGTATTTGTGTGAACATAAGTTTTAATTTCCTGGAATAAATGCCCAAGAGTGCAATTGTTGGATTATATGGTAGTCACTTGAATAGGTGTTTTAGAAACAGCCAAATTATTTTACAAGGTCACTACAACTGTACATGTCCACCAGAAATAAATGAGTGATCAAAATAACACTTCTCCACATCCTCACAAGCATTTGGTGTTGTCTATTTTTTATATATAAAAATATAAATGTTTTTATACCTTATACATAAAAATAAAAAATTTTAGCTATTTATAAGTGTGTAATGATAGCTTACTTTGCAGTTTATATTTGCATTTCTTTAATGGTTAATGATGTTGAATAACTTTTCTGTGTGTCAATTTAATATTCTCTTATGTTTTCATGTCTCTTGCCTATATCTAACTAAAATATTTTTTTATTGTTGAGTTTTGAGAATTCTTTATATACTCAGGATATTCATCCTTTGTTGAATTGTGGTTTGTAAAAATTGTCTCCCATTTTTTAGCTTATCTTTTCATTTTCCTAACACTGTTTTTCTCAGAGAAAATTTTGTTTTATTTTGATGAGATTCAGTTGTTTAATTTTTTTCTTTATGGATTATGTTTTCAGTGTCAATGAGTAACTTTATAGAGGAGAAATCTGACAAACGTTATCTCAGCCAGTTTATCAAAGTCTGCATCAACAATGGTAAGACAGGTTGATAGCATGTACCCTTGATAATGATGTGATGAAAATTATACTTTATCTCTGTGGTTTCTTCCCTCAAAAAAAAAACATACCCAGTCTTATCATGAGAAAAACATCAGACAAACCGAAGTTGAGGGACATTTGACAAAAAGCTGTCAAGGTCATCCAAAACAAGGAAAGTATGAGAAACTGCCACAGCCAAGAGGAGTGTGAGGAGACATGACTACCGAGTGTAATATGGTATCCTGGGTAGGACTAGGGCACAGAAAAAAATACATTAGGTAAAACTAAATAAAAATGAATAAAGCATAGACTTTAGTAATTATAATTTATCAGTATTGGTCTATTAACCATAGCAACTGTACCATACTAATGTAAGATGTTCATAATAGAGAATTCTAGGTTCAGGTTATGAGAGCTCTCTGTACTGTCTTCACAATATGTTTCTAAACCTAAAACTACTGTAATATAAAAAAGTTTATTTTAAAAATACACATTTTTCTAGCTCTATTCACTAAAAATGCCTAGACATAAACCAGTAACAAGAATTACCCTAGTGCCCAGTGGGGCAAGAGATATAGACTTAAAATATGTTGCCTGTTGTTAAAATTGCATAATAAATAAATGTTGGGGTCCAACCCCAGCAGGTCCAAGGGTTCCCCAAGGTGTGGACGGAGTCGGCAATGAAGGAATGACACGGAGACAGCAAATTTGCCATCTTAATCATTTTTAACTAGAGGCCTAGTGCATGATTTCGTGCATGGGTAGGGCCCCTCTGGGTGGCCTGTGGGATTGGGCCAAAACCTGCAGTCCAATACCGCCTGCAGCTCCTGCCTGCCACTCCCGCTCATCCCGGCCCCACTGTGCCTGCCGAGGGCTCACGCCCAGTCAGTCCCAATTGGGAGAGGCTCATGCTGCTGCAGCACTCACCAGCCATGAGCCCTGCATCTGGCATCCTCCCAAGGTGAGTGGCCTGTGGGATTGATCTGAAACTGGCTCTCCCTTTATCCCCTGAGGGGTCCCGAATTGCGAGAGGGCACTGGCCAGGCTGAGGGACCCCACTGGTACATGATTGGGCCAAGGAGGGACTGTGGGAGGGCTCCAGGGCATGTCCAGACCTGTCTTGCTCAGTCCTGATCCTACCGATTGCAGCTTCTGCCCCCTGGTGGTCAGTGTATGTCATAGTGACTGGTTGAGCGGCTTTAGCATATCATTAGCATATTAAGCTTTGATTGGTTGAACAGTCAACCTATCTCTGGATGACTGGACACTTAGCATATTAGGCTTTTATTATATAGGATTGTACAATTCCATAGTGTTAAGAATATTCACATTGAAAAAAAAAGACATAATAAATAAATGTTGGGGTCCAACCCCAGCAGGTCCAAGGGTTCCCCAAGGTGTGGACGGAGTCGGCAATGAAGGAATGACACGGAGACAGCGTTCAGTTGATCAGCATAGCAAGGTTCTCCCGCCAGCAGCCTAGCCAGGATCTCTAGCCAGGATCTCCAGCCAGGTTCGATCACTAGGTTCTCTAGCCAGGTTCTCCAGCCAGGTTCTATCCAGGTTCTCCTGCCATGTTCTGTCTAGGTTCTCCAGCCAAGTTCTGTAGCCAGGTTCTGTCCAGGATCATTTGCCATGTTCTCTCCCTAGGTTCTGTCTCTAGGTTCTGTGTTCTGTTGTCTTGTTACATCTGTATTTATACCAGTTGATTTTAATCCTGTCAATTTCTATTCCAAAGGTTAGGGTGTTTCTTATCTCCATTCCAGGGAGTAAAGATTATGTAGCTTAAGCGTGATTGTTCTTAGTTAAAGTGATTAACTACCCGCCTGGCACTTAGTTAAGGGGTT
>NW_005364596.1:6470334-6477347 GCF_000412655.1 Myotis brandtii
CCTTTCTCGGAGAGGTGACCTTGGTTAAAACACATAGCGCCAAGAAGGTGAGCAAACATATTAAGAACAGTATGCCATATACGCCAGGTCCCTTGAAACATATGCTGTGCAGATGTTTCTTCCCTGGAGCGACTGTCTCAAGCAGCAAGGATGGACTGGCTCCCGGCAAATAAATAAAATTATTTTTATTTTTCTCTCTACTTTTATGTGTTTAAGTAATTACTGATAAGCAGGTACTTACCTCTGTCACTTTACTATTTGTTTTGTTTTCCCTCATCTCTTCCATTAGTGTCTTGCTTTATGTTTGATTTTTTATGTAACAACATATGACAAAATTTGCCATCTTAATCATTTTTAACTAGAGGCCTAGTGCATGATTTCGTGCATGGGTGGGGCCCCTCTAGGTGGCCTGTGGGATCGGGCCAAAACCCGCAGTCCAATACCGCCTGCAGCTCCTGCCCGCCACTCCCGCTCATCCCGGCCCCACTGTGCCTGCCAAGGGCTCTCTCCCAGTCAGTCCCAATTGGGAGAGGCTCGTGCTGCGGCAGCACTCACCAGCCATGAGCCCTGCATCTGGCATCCTCCCAAGGTGAATGGCCTGTGGGATTGGGCTGAAACTGGCTCTTCCTTTATCCCCTGAGGGGTCCCGAATTGCAAGAGAACACAGGCCAGGCTGAGGGACCCCACTGGTGCATGATTGGGCCAGGGAGGGATGTGGGAGGGCTCCAGGGCATGTCCAGACCTGCCTTGCCCAGTCCCGATCTTACCAGTTGCAGTGTCTGCCCCCTGGTGGTCAGTGTACGTCATAGTGACTGGTTGAGCGGCCTTAGCATTCATTAGCATATTAAGCTTTGATTGGTTGAATAGTCAACCGATCTCTGGATGACTGGACACTTAGCATATTAGGCTTTTATTACATAGGATTGTACAATTCCATAGTGTTAAGAATATTCACATTGAAAAAAAAAGAATACTCACATTGCTGATGGAAATGCAGATTGGTTCAACCACTGTGGAAAACAGTATGTAGTTTGAACAGTCAACCTATCTCTGGATGACTGGACACTTAGCATATTAGGCTTTTATTATATAGGATTGTACAATTCCATAGTGTTAAGAATATTCACATTGAAAAAAAAAGAATACTCACATTGCTGATGGAAATGCAGATTGGTTCAACCACTGTGGAAAACAGTATGTAGTTTCCTCAAAAAATTAAAAATGGAATTCCCATTTGACCTAGTGATCCCACTTCTAGGACTATACCCTAAGAAATCTGTAACACCAATCCGAAAGGATATATGCTTTCCTATATTCATAGCAGCATAATTTATAACTAAGATTTGGAAACAGCCCAAGTGCCCATCAGCAGATGAGTGGATAGAAAAGCTGTGGTACATTTATACCATGGAATTCTACGCAGCAGTAAAAAAGAAAGAACTCTTAGCATTTACGACAGCATGGATGGACCTGGAGAGAATTACACTAAGTAAAATAAGCCAGTCAAAGATAAGTATCAAATGATTTCACTCATATGTGGGATCTAATGAAAAAAAAAACAAAACACCTAAAAAAAACAAAACACTGATAAACAAAATAGATCCAGAGACATAGAAGGGGTCCCGATTGCAAGAGAACACAGGCCAGGCTGAGGGACCCCACTGGTGCATGATTGGGCCAGGGAGGGATGTGGGAGGGCTCCAGGGCATGTCCAGACCTGCCTTGCCCAGTCCCGATCTTACCAGTTGCAGTGTCTGCCCCCTGGTGGTCAGTGTACGTCATAGTGACTGGTTGAGCGGCCTTAGCATTCATTAGCATATTAAGCTTTGATTGGTTGAATAGTCAACCGATCTCTGGATGACTGGACACTTAGCATATTAGGCTTTTATTACATAGGATTGTACAATTCCATAGTGTTAAGAATATTCACATTGAAAAAAAAAGAATACTCACATTGCTGATGGAAATGCAGATTGGTTCAACCACTGTGGAAAACAGTATGTAGTTTCCTCAAAAAATTAAAAATGGAATTCCCATTTGACCTAGTGATCCCACTTCTAGGACTATACCCTAAGAAATCTGTAACACCAATCCGAAAGGATATATGCTTTCCTATATTCATAGCAGCATAATTTATAACTAAGATTTGGAAACAGCCCAAGTGCCCATCAGCAGATGAGTGGATAGAAAAGCTGTGGTACATTTATACCATGGAATTCTACGCAGCAGTAAAAAAGAAAGAACTCTTAGCATTTACGACAGCATGGATGGACCTGGAGAGAATTACACTAAGTAAAATAAGCCAGTCAAAGATAAGTATCAAATGATTTCACTCATATGTGGGATCTAATGAAAAAAAAAAAAAAACACCTAAAAAGAACAAAACACTGATAAACAAAATAGATCCAGAGACATAGAACCATGGAACAGACTGATGAGTTTCAGAGAGAAGGTGTGAGTGGTAGTATGGGGGGGTATTAACTGTGGAACTTATATGCATATATGAATAGCCCATGGACACATACAGTAGTGTGGCGTAAGCTTGGGAGGGGCGGGTGCAAGGAGGAGGGGGTCAATGGAAAAACAAAAACAAAGGGGATATCTGTAATACTTTCAACAATAAAGATACATTTTTAAAAAGAATACTCACATTGTTGCAAAACATATTTCTAGAACTCTTCATGTTGCAAATCAGAATCTCTATACTCATTAAACTTCCCTTCTCTCTCTCCCCCTAGTTCTTGGTAATCAGCATTCTACTCTCTGTTTCTATGAATTTGACTACTTTAGATAGCTCATATTAGTGGAATCATGCAATATTTTTCATTTTGTGACTGACAGGTCTCAAAGCATATTGTTCTCAAAATTAATCCATGTTGTGGCATGTGACAAGATTGTCTTCCTTTTTAAAGCTGAAGAATATTCCATTGTATGTATATAAACATTTTCTTTATCCATTCATCTGCTGAGGGACATTTGGGTTGCTTCACCTCTTGACTAGTATGACTAGTGCTGTTATATATGAACAAGAGCAGTGATTGCAAACCTTTTGAGCTCGGCGTGTCAGCATTTTGAAAAACCCTAACTTAACTCTGGTGCCGTGTCACATATAGAAATTTTTTTGATATTTGCAACTATAGTAAAACAAAGACACATTTTTGATATTTATTTTATATATTTAAATGCCATTTAACAAAGAAAAATCAATAAAAAAAATGAGTTCGCGTGTCACCTCTGACATACGTGTCATAGGTTCGCCATCACTGAACTAGAGGCTTGGTGTATAAAATTCATGCACTGGAGGGTGGGGAGGGTTTGTCCCTCAGCCTAGCCTGCATCTTCTCCAATCCAGGACCCTTCGGGGGATGTCTGATTGTGGGATCAGGCCTAAACTGGCAGTCGGACATCCAAACGGCTCGCCTGCCTGCCAGCCTGATTGCCCCTAACCACTTCCTTGCTACCTTGATCGATGCCTAACTGCTCCCCTGCCAGCCCAATTGCCCCCAACTGCCCTCCCCTGAAGGCCTGGTTGCGCCAACTGCCCTCCCTGCAGGCCTGATCACCCACAACTGCCCTCCCCTGCTGGCCATCTTGTGACCACATGGGGGTGGCCATCTTGTGGGAGGGCATGGTGGTCAGTTTGCATATTACCTCTTTATTATATAGGATGTGTTAATTTTTATAATATATAATTTTGATTTACTTATTAATTCCTTTTGTGCATATCTTTTATATATTTTCTTACTGATAATATAGTGGATCACCTTTAACACTTTTAATTTATAACAATCTAATTTAAATTGATAACAGTTAGCTGAAATAGCATACAAAAATTGTGCCACTGTACAGCCCTTTCGTGTCCTTTTTATGCTGTTATGGAACAAATTGTGACTTCATAGAGTTTTCTGATTAATGTAGATTTATAATTATGAGTTTTTTGCATTTATGTTAAAATTGTAATAAAAATTAAAACCCAAATAATAAATACAAAATACCATAATTCAGTTACTTCTGTTTTTGTCTTAACTGGAGTTTTTTTCTTCAAGGAGCTTCAAGTTATTGTCTAATGTCCTTTCATTTCAATCTAAAGAACTCCCTTTAGCACTTTTGGTCATAACTACAAGAAGCAGCAAACTCCTTTAGCTTTGTATATCTGAGAGTGTCTTATTTTTTTTTTCTTTATTTTTAAAGAAGAATTTTGCCAGATAGAGAATTTCTGAAAGAACTATTGTTCCTTTCTGCACTTAAAAAATATCATTTCACTCTCTTCTGATCATTATTGTTTAAAATGAGAAATCTGTTGTTTCTTTATTAAAGCTCCCTTGTACATACAAAGTTCCATCTTTCATGTGCTTTCAATATTCTCTTTGGTTTTCAGTACTGAGTATAATGTGTTTCAGTGTGAAATTCTTAGTGTTCATCTTTTTTGATTTTGCTGAACATCTTGGCTGTGGAGATTTGTGGGGTTTTTAAATCAAAATTAAAAAGATTTTGCCATTATTTTTGTCAAATATTCTTTCTACTCCTATATCTCCTCTCCTTCTGATACTTCTATTATGCATGTGTGTCCCACAGGCTCTTACTAGTAGGTTCTGTTCATTTATGTATCTTATAAGTTCTGTTCATTCTTTTTTCCTTCTGGTCCAGAGTGAATAATTTTAATCAACGTATCTACAAGTTTGCTGATTTATTGTATTGCTTGTTCAAATCTTCTAATTAAATTTCAGTTATTTTACCTTTCAGCACCAGAATTTTTGTTTAGTTTTAAAAAATAATTTATTTCTATTTATTCTTTATATATTCTCTATTTGTTTATATATTTCTTCAGGTATACTTTACCAATTGTTTCCTTTAATTCTTTGAGTGTATTTGAAACAGCTGATTTTAGTTTTTGTCTAGTGAGTCCAATGTCTGTGTCTCCTCATGTACAGTTATCTGTGTAGAACTCATACTTTATTTTTTCTTTGCATGGTTTTATTGTTGTTGTTGTTAAAAAATTGAACATTTTTGAGTATTTTAATAGCGGTAACTCTGTAAATCATATTGATTTTCCTCTCTAGAGTTTGTTTTTGTTGTCTCCTGTGTGCTGTAGCTGTTTATTTGTTTAGTATTTAGTGTTTTCTAAACTATTCTGTAAAGCCCATATTGGTTTGTTTGTTTTTTATCTTCACCAGATATGTTTTTATTTATTTGAGAGAGAGAGGAGGGGGGAGAGAGAAAAACACTGATGTGAGAAACATCAATAGGTTGCCTCCAGTATAAACCCCAACTGGATATCAAACCCGCAACCAAAGTATGTGTCCTCACTGGGAATTGAACCCATAACCTTTTGGTGCATGGGATTGGTGCGTGGGACAACACTCCAATCAACTGAGCCACCGGCCAAAACAAGCCCATATTGTTTTAAGTGTGATTTTTAAAGACTCTGTTTCTTTATCATATGTTTTGCTAGTATTTCACTATAGATATATTTGGCCTTCAGATTATCTATATATATAAAACCCTGAAATGCAAATGGACCAAATAGTGGAACAACCAAACAACCAGTCGCTATGATGTGCACTGACCACCAGGGGGTGCGTGAGGAACATGGTAGGCATTGGCTGTGGTGGAGCAGGTGAGCTGGGGTGCCAGACCAAGGTGGGGCACTGGTAGCTGTCATTGGGGTGAGCCTCTGGTAGTTACTAAATAACCTTTGCTCCCGTGCGCCATGGTCCCGCCCAGTGCTCCCACCCGCTGCCGGCACTGGAGTCACTGCTCGCACCAGCTGCCGGCGCCCGACACAGGTCCCGATACACTCAGTGCCATCAGCAAGTGCGAGCAGCAGCTGTCAGCCCCAATCGTCCTGAGGGCTTCTCCACCTCCCTCTACTCCTGAGGGGCGATCAGGGCAGCAGTCACTGCTCGCACACACTAACGGCTCAGATATGTTTTTATTTATTTGAGAGAGGAGGGGGAGAGAGAGAAAAACACTGATGTGAGAAACATCAATGGGTTGCCTCCAGTATAAACCCCAACTGGATATCAAACCCGCAACCAAAGTATGTGTCCTCACTGGGAATTGAACCCATAACCTTTTGGTGCGTGGGACAACACTCCAATCAACTGAGCCACCGGCCAAAACAAGCCCATATTGTTTTAAGTGTGATTTTTAAAGACTCTGTTTCTTTATCATATGTTTTGCTAGTATTTCACTATAGATATATTTGGTCTTCAGATTATCTATATATATAAAACCCTAAAATGCAAATGGACCAAATAGTGGAACAAACAACCAAACAACCAGTCGCTATGATGTGCACTGACCACCAGGGGGTGCGTTGCCATCAGCAAGTGCGAGCAGCAGCTGCCAGCCCCAATTGTCCTGAGGGATTCTCCACCTCCCTCTACTCCTGAGGGGTGATCAGGGCAGCAGTCACTGCTCGCACACACTAACGGCACTGGCCCTGCTTGCACCCACTGCTGGTTCTGGCCCCAGTTGCTCCCTGCTGTCAGTGGATACAAGCGGGGCCGGCACTGTCAACATATGGGAGCTGCGGTGGCGGGAGTGGGACTGCCAGCAGACAGGGGACCTAGGGTCAAGGTGGAAGGGGGAAGGGCCAGGCGTGGGCGCAGAGGATGGGCCAAGACTCACCCCTGTGCCCACCGTAACCTTGCACCCCACAGCTTCTTTCAAGGTTCATGAATTCATGCACTGGGCTCCTAGTACAGGAATAAAAGAAAGGATTCTAGCTAGCAGTCTTAGTCTTTTTGCAGATTGCCTCTGTGTGGGGTCACTCCTTCAATACATAGCCAGATAGTTTACAGCTCTGCTGTAGCCTTTACTTACTGCTTGCAGTGAGACTAAAGGTAAGGCAGAAGGAAAGCTTGGGTCTTCTCCTGCCTTTTTTAGCTTTCATCCTGCCCTCAGCATGTGCATTTCTTTCTAAATTCCCCAAAATATACAGACAGTTTTTTATTTTATTATTATTTTGAAAGTACCACATATGTCCCCCCCCCACCCTTCTCTCCTCT
>NW_005364596.1:6477798-6479115 GCF_000412655.1 Myotis brandtii
CCGCAACCAAGGTACATGCCCTTGACCGGAATCAAACATGGGACCCTTCAGTCCACAGGCTGACGCTCTATCCACTGAACCAAACCGGTTAGGGCAGTAGTCGGCAAACTCATTAGTCAACAGAGCCAAATATCAACAGTACAACGATTGAAATTTCTTTTGAGAGCCAAATTTTTTAAACTTAAACTATATAGGTAGGTACATTGTTATTAACTTAATTAGGGTACTCCTAAGCTGGCCTTTGCTAAAAACGTCCTCAATCTGATTGAGGTACATTCGCTGAGGTCGACCCCTTCCAACTCTTCCATCCACACTCGTCTTGTATACTTGTTTCAAATAGACGAGTGTGGATGGGAGAGTTGGAAGGGGTCGACCTCAGCGAACGTACCTCAAAACAATGTACCTCCCCTGCGCTGTGTATCCTGCAGCCTCCTGTGCCACGTCTCCCATCGCCCGGCCGACCAACACCCCCCACTTCTTCTAACGCCACTTCTTCAAAATAGACTCGCCCAGGCCGAAAACCAACTTCTGCGCATGGGCCACGAAGTTTCAATCGCACTGTACGTGCGCACCCACACGTGGTATTTTGTGGAAAAGCCACACTCAAGGGGCCAAAGAGCCGCATGTGGCTCACGAGCCCCGGTTGCCGACCACTGGGTTAGAGCGATGTACCAGTTTTTTAATCCACTCATCGGCTGATGGGCACTTAGGCTGTTTCCAAATCTTAGCTATTGTAAATTGTGCTGCTATGAACATAGGGAGGCATATGTTTTTTCTGATTGGTGTTTCTGATTTTTGGGGGATATATTCCTAGGAGTGGGATTATTGGGTCAAATGGGAGTTCCATTTTTAATTTTTCAAGGAAACTCCATACTGTTCTCCACAGTGGCTGCACCAGTTTGCATTCCTACTACCAGCAATGCAAAAGGGTTCCTTTTTCTCCACATCTTCACCAGCACTTGTCTTTTGTTGATGATAGCCATTCTGACAGGTGTGAGATGTACCTCATTGTCATTTTGATTTGCATCTCTGGGATGATTAGTGTTTTTGAGCATTTTTTCATATGTCTTTTGGCCTTCTGTATGTCCTCTTTCAAAAAGTGTCTATTTAGTCCTTTGCACATTTTCTGATTGTATTGTTTATCTTCCTTTTGTCTTAGGAGTTCCCTATAAATTTTGGAGATTAAACCCTTATCAGATGTAACATTGGCAAATATGTTCTCTCATGCAGTGGGTTTTCTTGTTGAGAGTAGAGATGAAAGAGAGAGAGAGAGAGAGAGAGAGAGAGAGAGAGAGAGAGAGAGAGAAGAAGAAGAAG
>NW_005364596.1:6479747-6487580 GCF_000412655.1 Myotis brandtii
AGGAGAGAGGAGAGAGGAGAGAGGAGAGAGGAGAGAGGAGAGAGGAGAGAGGAGAGGAGAAACGTTGGTTGTTCCAATTATTTGTGCATTCATTGGTTGATTTTTGTATGTGCCCTGACAGGCACTTTTGAAGGCCCGAATTTCCCAATGGAAGTCTCTCTCTAGCTTTTCCGCCCAGGATTTCACCACTCCATTGCTTGCCACAGTTCTAATCTTTGCCTTAGGCATCTGCTGATTATTTCTTTGTTTTACATTGTTTTTAAGGACTACCATTTCTGTGCTTTGTGAGTTTTGAGTTATTCAGGAAAAAAGAAAGATAAATGCCTTACATCAATCAGTCCTTTAGGTGGCCCTCACACAGGTTAGAGCAGATAAACACAATTCTTTTAGAAAAAGGTCTGCTCTGCTCCTTCTGGAGTCAAGTACAGGAACACGCAGTGGTAACATCTTCAAGGTGGTTACAGCACCAAGAAGGCAATGGGAAGGTGGAAGTAAAAATGCCACAAAACTTTCCTAATGTTTTAAAGTTGTCTGTTTCTTGATTAAGCATTCTTTTGGTTGCTATAAACTTTGGACTATTTCCTGGAGTTTTAACGAAGTTGATTTCTGACAGTTTTTACTTGGTTATTTAAATCTTTCTGTGGTAAGTTAGGCCCTTAAAGCTATCTTGGCACTTATGCTGATATCTGATTTACGTATTTTAAAAATGTAACTTATATTTTTAGTGTATCTATAGTTTATTATGTAAATCCTCTTATAAGAACCATGATATTTATTTTCCAGTTGCCAGGAATATTGGCTAAAGATGGTGCATAGCTAAATTTCTCCCATGGAATTTCTCTCATCTGATGGGTGATGTTCTTCCCAAGAGTAGGCCTCCCTGGGGACAGTTCATATCTAATGATGGATTCATAAGAAGGAACTAAAATGCCTGACCCTCTTGCCAAGACACCTGATGTTGCAGGTCAACTCTGAAAGTTCACACCTTAAAATTCTTGTGGGATTGCTGATTTTTCTTTCTCAGACTTTCATTGATATTATTCACTTCTCAATTATCTCCACATAGAATCTGAGAAGATAACACAATACTTAAATATAAATGCTAAAGTTAAAAAGAAAACTAAAGAAAGTGAATTTAGTTTGTCATAGCTTGCACTTTTTACATCCCTCCTTTCTTCTGACCATTACAAATTATTTTCCTGACTTCTTACAAATCATGTATAGTTTTTATGAAATGCTTCCTAAGCTAGTTATCAAATTCTACAGTTAATATTATTTTATCTCTTTTTTTGCTCTTTGAAAATAGGAGAATTATCTTTATTTTTTACCATTGTATTTCAAAATTTCTCAATAATCACTGATAGAAAATAGTCATATAATTTATGTTAAGTGATGGGTCACTATATAAGATCTAACTTCTTTAGAGTTATGAATTTCAAAAATTGCAGTGAAATTCCCCCATTTTCCCCAAGTGAAATCTTGCAACATACTTCATTATAGGAGAAAACAAGAAATACAATTTGTTAGCATAATTTTATTTTTAAAATCTGGACCATTTTCTCATCTTGCAGGCATTTAACTAAAAATAAATAAAATTATTTTAATTAATGCAAACATTTAAAATGGAGCTTATGGACTTAGATGGTTTGGCTCAGTGGATAGAACATTGGTCTATAGATGAAAGGTCCTGGGTTTGAATCCGGTCAAGGGCACATGCCCAGGTTGTGGGTTCAATCCCTAGTAAGGAGGATGCAGGAGGCAGCCAATCAATGATTCCCTCTCATCCATCATTGATGTTTCTATCTCTCTCCAGCTCCCTTCCTTTATGAAATCAATAAAAATGTATTTATTAAATGGAGCTTATGGGTGATAGTGGTAGACTTACTGCAGCCTTAGCATTCTATTTATTTTTTTGTTTGGTTTTGTTATGCAGTGTTAAAATAACCACTACTCCCATTAGTAAATAGTTTAAAATAAAAAATAGAATGAAAAAAATTTTGTTAGGTAGCATCCTATTATATTTGGGTTAAATAGATTAGTGGAATGTATTGTCCTACTTTTATACCGAAACTGTGCCTGGAGAATCCTAGATAACCAAATCAAGGCAGAGAGTCTGGAAGATCACATATTACCTTCTAGTCTCTCAGTGTATCTGAGCCTCTGATAGTTTGGAAAACAAATTGAAGAAAAAAATTAGTTTTCTGAATATAACAATAAGGTACTTAAGATAATTATGCAAGATGGAGGAAATTTAAATATGCATATCGAAAAAATGAATGCCAGTTGCTTATTTATTATTGAGAGAATTTACACACTGTGTTCCATGAACTAAACTGGTGTTACATTTGGCACTAAGTATACTTTCTCTTTAACATTTATAACACAGTTTAAAAAAATTCAATAACAATAAAATTCCAAAGTATTGAAAACATAGTAAGACAATACATTTTAAGTGTGAACATAATAGTTCCACTACTCGACATTTTAGGATAAAAATGTCGATTGGAGTGCATGCTCTCTGCATGTCCCATATATAACATAGTATTTGGCATCTGGAAGGTTCTAAAAAAATTATGGTTTAATGTATAAATAAATTTTGAGTCTTTAAATAGAAATAATAAGATATTTTTCCAGAGTTGAATCATTAATATATCATAAAACGACAACATACTTGGCTAAAAAATAAAATACAATTCATATTTGTCTGACTCTCTTTTTAGATTCCATGACAAGGACAAGATATAATTTTTCCAAATTTAAAAATCTCAGTGAAATTGTCTTACTTAAGTGTTAGCAACTATCACATGTGAGCTAACAACTACCTGCTTTGGTAAATAAAGATCCATTTTAATGACAGAATTGAACAGTTTTTAAAGAGATCATATGACCTTTAAAAGCAAATATATTCATAGTAGTTCTCTCTTAGCTATTGTTTTGCTTTCTGTGGTTTTAGTTATTTGTGATCAAATGCGACCCTAAAACATTAAATGCAAATTCCACAAATAAATAATTTATAAAATTTAAATTAGGCACTGCTTTGAGTAGCCTGGTGAAATCTTACCAGGATGTCATTAGTCCCTTTGTCCAGCATATTCACACTGAATACACCATCCATCCATTAGTCACTTAGTAGTTATCAGATTAACTGTGATTGTATCTCAATGCTTATGATACAAGCAGCCTTTATTTTACTTAATAATGACCAATGCATGAAAGTAGTCATGGTAGCAATTCAGATATGCCAAAAGGGAACCATAAAGTGCTTTCTTTAACTGTAAAGGTGAAAGTACTTGACTTAACAAGGAAAGAAAAAAATCTTATGCTGAGGTTGCTAATATCCACAGTAATACTTTAAGCAATAAAAAAAATTAAAAAAAAAGAAATTGTCTTACTTAAGTGTTAGCAACTATCACATATGAGTTAACAACTACCTGCTTTGGTAAAGAAAGATCCGTTTTAATAACAGAATTGAACAGTTTTTAAAGAGATCATATGACATTTAAAGGCAAATATATTCATAGTAGTTCTCCTTTAGCTATTGTTTTGCTTTCTGTGGTTTTAGTTATTTGTGATCAAATGCGATCCTAAAACATTAAATGCAAATTCCACAAATAAATAATTTATAAAATTTAAATTAGGCACTGCTTTGAGTAGCCTGGTGAAATCTTACCAGGATGTCATTAGTCCCTTTGTCCAGCATATTCACACTGAATACACCATCCATCCATTAGTCACTTAGTAGTTATCAGATTAACTGTGATTGTATCTCAATGCTTATGATACAAGCAGCCTTTATTTTACTTAATAATGACCAATGCATGAAAGTAGTCATGGTAGCAATTCAGATATGCCAAAAGGGAACCATAAAGTGCTTTCTTTAACTGTAAAGGTGAAAGTACTTGACTTAACAAGAAAAGAAAAAAAAATCTTATGCTGAGGTTGCTAATATCCACAATAAAAACAAACCTTTTGAAATTATAAAGAAGGAAAAATAAATTAGTGCTGGTTTTGCTGTGGATGGATACATTTCTAGAAGCATATAATCTATCCAAATTTAACCAGAAAGAAATATAAAATCTAAAGAGACTTGTTATTAACAATAAAATTTAAGTAATAATCATAATAACTCTCAACAAATAAAAGTCCAAGTCCTGATGGCTTTACAGGTGAATTTTACCAAACATTTAAAGAATGAATACCTATCCTTTTAAAACTATTTCAAACAATTGAAGAAGGCATGCTTCCAAACTCATACTTTGAAGCTAGCATTACCCTGCTACTAAACCCAAAGACATTGCAAAAAAGAATTATAGGCCAATATCTCTGATCAGCATACCTGGTAGTTGCAAAAATTCTCAACAGAAATATTAGCAAACTAGATTTAACAAAGCACCAAAAGGATTACATGCCATTGGATTTATCCCAAGAATCCAAAGAGGATTCAACATCTATAAACCAATCAACATGATAAAAACACACTAATAAAATGAAGGATAAAATAATTTTATCATCTCCATAGAGGTAGAAAAAGCATTGGAAAAACACAGCATCATTTTATGATAATAACTGTCAATAAAGTGGGTGTAGAAGGAACATGCTTCAAAATAATAAAGGCTATAGGTGACAAACCAGAGCTAATATCATATTCAAAGCTGCGAAGTTGAAAGCTTTAATTCTAAAATAAGGAGTTGAAAGTTACAGTATCTATACCACAAAGATACAATAATCAAAACAGTATGGTACCATATATATGTGTGTATATGTATAGGAAACAATGAAATATATATGTGTGTATATAATATATATTTTACATATATATACACATACATGGAATATATATGCTATATATATAGAGAGAGAGAGAGAGAGAGAGAGAGAGAGAGCTCAAAATAATAAGCAGGTATAACCTAGAGCAGGTCAAATTGAGATACCAAAGAATGTATTATTTCTTACTAGGAGAAAAATTGCATATTAAGAAATTAGAAAGGAAGAAACAAATTTAAAAAAGAACGAGAGCAAGAAAGAATGAAAGAGAAAAGAAGGAAGAACTATTTTAGAAAAGAAAATACAAAAACATGATAATCCCAAATCAAAAGTTATAAGGATAGACACGTAAATCTGCAACATTATTGGATTAAACAACTTTTCACTTGGACAACCTCATGCTCTAACATAAAAAAATGTAGTAATTAATATATAATGAATTTATTATATGTTAATATATAGTGATATATCAACTCTTATCCATTACACCTAGACCATGCTAGCTCTTCCCTTTGCTCATCTGTAACTTTCAAATTCAACAGTAAGAAATCTGACTCCCACCACCTGCCTTGAGTTTACTAAATTGTTCAATACCAGTACACATATATTGTTTTCCAAATTGTTAACCTCCACTTTTAGGAAAAACAATTGTATTAATTAGAGTATAGTACAGTTCCTTTAGACTTTAATTTTGCAGATTATATGCATTTCCAAAATGACTTAGATCATAACTAGATTCTATACCCTTTAGTAAAGGTGACTCATATCCCTGTAATACATTTAGATTTTCTTGTCTTATTCTGCATTTCTCTAATCTTTAATTTTTATTTAAATTTGTATACATTAAGATATATTATTTGTGCAAAATACCTATGGGTTTGACAAATGCCCTATATTTACCATTACAATATTATGCAAAATAATGTCACTACTCTAAAAAAAATCCTGTATTCTAACTTATTCAATTCTTTCCTTTCCCTCCTATATTCTGAAAACCACTACTCTTTAACATGTCTATATTTTTGCCTTTTCAAAAATGTCATGTCATTGAAATCATATAATATGTAGCTTCTGCAAATTGTTTTCTTTCACTTAATGTACATTTAAGAATCATCCATGTCTTTGTATTACTTGGTACTTCATTTCTTTTAATTACTAAAGAATATTTCACTATATGAGTGTACTATAAGTTGCTTATCTATTCAGTTATTGAAAGACATCTTTAGCTTTTCCATATTAAAATAAAAAGAGTTATATTAATATCTACAATATAGCTTGCTTGCCTTTTGGATGGATTTACATTAAATCTATAGTCCCAATTTTTATACATTTTTCTTGTCTTGTCTTATTGCATTAGCTAATATAAAGTAAAAAATGTTGGTGGAAGATAAGTGGACATTCTTGTCTTGTTCCCATAAACGTTAGTGATGTGCTATGCGACTCTAATGGTAACCACAAAGTAAAAACCTGTGGTAGATTAAGAAATAGATAAAAGAGAGAAAAATCAAAAATATCACCACAGAAAATCAGCAAATCACAAAGGAAGACAGAAAGAGGGAAAGAAAGGAAAAGGTGAACTATGAAATGGGCAGAACATAATGAACAAGAAGGCAATATTAAGTTTTAATAACCATAGTTCTTAAGTTAGCTTATAACACTCCTCAACCACACCCCTCTAAATCTCTCTGACCTCATATCCCACGACGCCATGCTTGCTAAGCACAGTCCAGCTTTACTGGCTCTTTTGGTCCTCTTTAAATATTGTAATCATTCTCCTTCCCTCAAATGTTTTGTGCTTACTTCTGTTATCCATGGGATTGCTACTTCCTTGTTCAAATGTCACCTCTTCTTTCTTTCTCTTTGAGGATTGTCCTGTTTGCACTATATAAAATAGTCAGAGTTTTCCAGCCCCCAGAACTCTCTTTTTAATGTTTCTTCATAACATTTAAACATATAAATAATACGTATTTTATTTAATTTAGTATTTTTTTTGAAGTAAAGTGTAAGTTCCACTAAGGGAGAGAATTTTTGAAAATATGTTTTTAAACTGCTGCTTCCATATCACCAAAAGTAATGTACTTGCAGAGGTTAATAATAAGTATGTATTGAATAAATGAACAAATGAAGAATTACAAATAAACATAAAAGATAAACTGAGTTTGAATATATGCACAGGGATGGGAAATTATTTATTGCAAGCTTTGCAATAAATGTATGTATTTTGCATATAAGTATGCAATTGTGCTATCAAAGTCAGCAATTTTGATATCTTTCAGTACTATTCTGTGTTAATTAAATTAGTTGCAATAATGATAATTCACATTCATATATCATTTTATAATTTTCAAAGCATTTCCCAAATAGTATTTTGCCACCGGTATTACTGTTATAATTTCGCTTTTCACATAAGGAAACTGAGACCTAGTTTTTTGTCAAAGGGCACTTATCAAATGTGTGTCAAAGTCTAAACCTAGTTCTAGGTTTTATTATTTAAGTTTATTTTTTTTTAATTTTGTTTCTGTGCCCCTGTGTGTCCTCATGACTTGTCATGATTACAATCACAGAGTAAATTTCTATCAATTGTACAGCATTAGTTAAAATCTCTCATTTAAAGAAATACAAAATGATTCAGTGAGTGAGTATGATTGACATGCTTAGTAACTAAAAGTTTTATTAATTAAAATGCATCTAAAAAGGTGCTCGGTCTAAATAGAAGTTTTATTTAAAATCATAGGTACGGGGGAGCTGAGTGAGTAAAGAACCAAGGGCATAGGTAGGCAGTATCAAGGACATAAATAAGAATCCTATCTAATAAAAGAGAAACATGGTAATTAGCCGTACCTCCGTTACCCTTCCCATTGGCTAATCAGCATATCCTTATGCAAATTAACTGCCAGCCAAGATGGCGGCCGGCAGCCAGGCAGCTGACAAAAAAAACAAAGGCCAACCTGCTTTCAGCAGCGGAGGCCTCATAGCTGGAGCCGAGCCTCAGAGTTAAAGCTGGCCCAGAATAAAAAAAAAGAAAAAAAAAAACGGTTGGGAGCTTCAGTCACCCACCAGCCTGAAAAC
>NW_005364596.1:6488558-6505879 GCF_000412655.1 Myotis brandtii
CAGGGGGTGGCGCCGCAACCTCCCCATCTACCCTGCCTTGAGTGTGACAGGGGGCGGTGCCCCAACCCCCCAATCAGCCCTACCCTGAGCGTGACTAGGGGTGGCATCGCAACCGCCCAATCCGCCCTGCTCTGTGCATGACAGGCGGCGGTGCCCCAACTCCCCAATCGGCCCTGCTCTGAGCCCAACCAGGGGCTGCACCTAGGGATTGGGCTGGCCCTCTGCCACCCGGGAGCAGGTCTAAGCCAGCAGGTCGTTATCTCCCGAGGGGTCCCAGACTGCTAGAGGGCACAGGCCGGGCTGAGGGACCCCCCCTTCCCCCTCCCCGAGTGCACAAATTTTTGTGCCCCGGGCCTCTAGTATTAAATAAAGATAACATCAACTTTTAAAGAGCTAACACTGAAAGTAGTTTCTGTGTAGAGAAGTCTGAGGACTAGCCAATGTGAAAGTGGCAATTTTGAAGAAGCTACCTTAATAAGAGTCAAGGTGAAAAGAGATTCAAGGGGAAAGTAGTCAGTAACAGTAATTAATGCCACCAAGATAGTCAATGAAGTAAAATCTCTGAAAAGTGATCATGAATTTAGAATTAGAAATCATGAATCACCTTACCCATTTAGAACAGAGAATGTAAAAGTCAAATAGGAATGAGTTTAATAGAGCATGAGAGGTAAGAAAGTAAAGATGATAAGGGTGTAGTGACAAAAACAAACAAACAAACAAAACAAAACAAAACAAACAAACAAAACCCCACAACACTGTAGAGTTATTGGGCATGCCATATAATAGAATAACTTCTTTAGTGTTTGTCATGATTATTTATGGGTTTATGTAAAATGGAAAAGCATTGTGCATGTCTAAATGGTTAGAAGGAGTCAATACATAAAAATAAATAGAAGATTCAAGAAAAACTTGGGAGAAATGATGGACAAAGTTCTCAAAACATAGTGGTGAAAATAGCTAGAACAGAGTTGGCCTACGAGAGCAGGAGAGACACATCTTCATCTGAAACTATGGCAAGAAGGTAACGATAAAAGTAAAAAGGAATACGTTGTAGACAAGAATTTGAAAATGTAAAAAAAAGTCTTGATTTTTTCCATGTATTATATTATAAAAAAAATAATAAGTTAGGTCCAATAGCTAAGAAGGAGACAGAAAGGAAGAATTGAAAGTTTAAGGAAATATAAATTTCAAATAGCTTTTGAGGGAAATGGGAGGTGTTGATTATTAAGTGTATGTAATAAAATTGCAGAATATTGTAGTATAGAGGGCACAGCCAGGAGTAAATCATAAATCTCTAATGGCACAAATCTGCACTGTTAGGAGATTCCTTTTTGCAATATTCAGCAGCAAGATATAGGTGCTGAGAAATTAGATGTTGAAAATTACCCATGATTGGGCATTTGAAAAGCATATGAAATCAAAGAGCAATAATGTAAGGGAAGAAGGGTGGTGCCAATAACTAGTAATCGAAACGAAGTCCCATAAATTGCCAGTGTAATAGTGAGGGGATCAAAGCTACATAGAGCTGGCAAAAATGAACATTCGTGACTGCAGATCACTATGAAGTTAGAGATAGGTCTTACGGAAATGAGTGAGAATAACAGAAGAAGAAATTATATTCAGAAATTAGATATTTAAATGTATACCCTAAAAGTAGAATAGTTCTGGGCAATGCCAAAAAACAAATTGCAGCTACAATTATTGATGGCTGATGTAGAGTGTAAATAAAGGTAAACAGAACTCATGATATTAGGAAAATGTGAAGCAAGGGTATTATAATTGCTATCTACTATAGCTGACACCACAATGCCCTGTCCCACTCCACCATTCCAATTACCTGCCTTATTTCTAACTGCCAACATTTGCACTTTTTTTTTTGGTCTGAGGGTTTCCCTAGTTTTTGTAGTCTGCTCTTTATCTGTGTGTTGGGGCAGAAGTGCTGGGAAATTAATGTCCTCCCTTCTCCCAAAAGCTCTCACCCAATGAGGGACCAGCGCTGAGTGTGTTTTGCCCAGGTTCCTAGAATTCCTCCAGTGGAATTGTTCTAGTTCTTAGTGGTAGCTAGTTTGAAAACACAGCCTTTGCTGGTTCCATTCTCTTCCTTGTCTAACCTGTTATTTAAATTCAAATTCTTAGCTACTCAACTATGACATTCATACAGATTCCAAAGTTCTTTACAATGATTCCAGGAGTGCAAAGGGTAGAGGCAGCAGATAAAAGAGAAGTCAGAATGTGACTTCAATTGAGGCAGGGGAGCTAGATTGGTACAGGGCTCCTCCCTCTCCCCTTCTGTAGGGAAACAGGCTAGTAAGGGGAAACAAGCTGGCAAAGGAAACCACAGACACAAACAAGGACCAGTTCTATTCAGTGGGGCCAGGTGCCGTGACCAAAACATGAGCCATAGCCAATTATCATTAGCACTAGGGGCGTAGTGTACCAATTCATGCACCTTGAAAGGAACTGTGGGCCAAAAGGCTGTGGTAGGCACAGGGGCCGGTCTTGGCCCATCCTCCCCTCCCCCCACCTGGCCCCGCCCATCCCCTGTCTTCTGGCCAGCCGCTTGCTCCCACCACTGCTCCCACACGCTGACAGCGCAGAGCGATTGGGGTCGACACCAGCAATAGGTGCCATCAGAGAGTGGGAGCAGTGACTGCTGCTTAGATTGCCCCTCAGGAGCAGGGGGAGGAGAGGTCCTCAGGGGCAATCGGGGTCAACAGCCACTGCTCATACCCGCTGATGGCGCCGAGCAATCGGGACCAGTGCTGGGAGCCAGCAGCGGGTGTGAGTGGAGGCTCTGGCACCAGCACCAGCCACAGGTGGGAGCAGGGCTGGTGCTGGCAGTAGGTGCAAGCACCTGGAAGGACCACATTGTGCGGGAGCAAAGAATTTTCAGTAACCATCAGAGGCTCGCCCCTATGACAGCAACCAGCACCCCGCCTTGGTTTGGCATCCTTGTTTACTTGCTCCACCATCCCACTGTGGCCAATGCCCGCCATGTTCTGCCCTCTGCCACCTGCTGCCAACGCCCTCCATGTTCTGCATGAGCCCCCTGGTGGTCAGCACACATCATAGCAACCAGATGTTTGGTTGTTCCACAGTTAGGTTATTTGCATATTAGGGTTTTATATATACAGATTGCAGATAGACTAACTCCCATCATGCATCTGACAAGCTATGACAATTACAGTTCTGAAAAGACCAAAGAAGGACAAAAACTCTCCCACCTGTTGGGGAGGTGGTGCCTGGCCAACATCTCAGCTCCACCTGGACCCATCCTTTTATGAAGCCCTCCCCACTAGCCCAAAATATAAGCCCTACCAGGAGATCCTTTGGTGGGACTCACTTTTTGAGTGTGCCCACATTCTCTGAGTGTGTACTTTCATGTTAATGAAACCTCTATGCTTTACTGAATCTGTCTCGGTCTTGAATTATTTCTTTCATGGTGACAAGAACTTGGGTACTGCTACTAGGTTGAGACCTCCTTTGGCCTCCCATTAGCCTGTGACATCACAATGAGGGAGAGTTAAATGGTATATATAACTATGACTTTATCTAGATCTATATCTCTGTTTATATGTATATCTATGTGGTGTATAAATAGAACAACTTAAAAAGTAAATGAGGAGTTAGAAACATTGGTTAATACAGTCTCTTGTCCTGGTAACACAATACATGGTAAACCTCCTTAGAGAAGAATTGGAAACTTGGCTCAGAAAACAAGTTCACACTCATTCAACACACATTTATTAAATATCTACTATAGGCTGGAAGTAGACTAAGTGCCAGAGACACAAAAACAAATAAGTTTCCATTCATGACCTTAATGTGTTGCATACTATTATGGGGATAAACCTATAATTAGAAAATTCTAGGCAATGTAAAAATAATGAATTAAATATACATAATGTATTGTTGGCACAAATTGAAAGATACCTTAAGGTCTAGAAGAGTCAGAGAAGACTTCATAAAAGAGATGACTTCTGAACTTAGTTTTACATTTAAGTAGATGTTAACAGGCAAAGGAATAGAGAAAAGAGGCTGAGTATTTTAGAAAGACAGTCAGCATGAGCAATGTTACAGGTGATAAAAATAGCATGATATGTGTAGGAAATTACAATTAGCTTAGTGATTTTGGAACTTAGACAAAAGGAAAAGAAAAACTGTGTTAAAAAGCCAGGCAAGGGCAGGTCATTCCTTCTAGACTGGCCCTTAGAAATCTATTGTTAGGCAATGAAGTCTCATTGAGGAATTTTGAATAAGTAAAGGAGTTTGCCAACACCTATACTAGGGCACAGATTAGTGTGTGTGTATGATTGGAAAAGTTTAACATAAAAATAAATTAATAAATCAGAAATAGTAAATATTGATAGATGATTTATATGCGATAATGTGGTAATAGATGGATAATACTGTTAAATGTGTTGGCTTAGTAAACCATGTCTGAAAAACAGGTTTGAAAATAAGATTTAAATGATGAGGAGGAGCCAACTTATGTGAAGGTGAGTAGGGCATACAACCAGAGTAAACAGCTAGGATGGAGGGCTGATGTTGTCTTTTGTCATGTCTGAAGAATGGAGACAAAAACAAAACAATCTGACTGGGATAGTGGTACAAAGGAAGCAATAAAAATGAATTTAGGAAAAGCCTAAATAAAGATTTTAGAAACTAGAGTAAAAAGTTTATATTTTATTCTAACGTGATGTATCCTGTGTGAGGCAGAATGATGGACTCCCAACAAGTTCCACAACCTAATCCCTGGAAACACGAAAACCTTGCAGTACATGGCAAAGGGAATTAGGTTGCAGGTGGAATTAAAGTTGCTAACCAGCAGGTCTCAAGATGGAGAAATCACCCTGCATTTTCTGCTGGATCCAGTGTAATGATAAGCATCCTTAGAGTGGAAGAGCAAAGCTGAAGGAGAGAGTCAGAAAAAGATATGGCTTTGAAAGAAAGGCACAAAGGGATACAACATTGTTGGAAGACGGAGGAAAAGGCCATGAGCCAAGGAGTGTGGGATTGCCTCTGGAAGCTAGAAAAAACAAAACAAAACAAAAAGAACAAAGAAATTGAGCTTCTTTAGATCCTCCAGAAAAAAAAAGAAAAAAGATAGTCCTGCCAATATCTTGATTTTAATCCAGGGAGACTCATGTTACACATCACACCCAGAACTGTAAGTTTGTGATAATTTCTTATAGCAGCAATAGAAGACTAATACATGAGACATTGGGGACCTGCAAGCAATGTGGTTGTAATAGCTGTGATTGTTTTACAACTCTATTTGGGCCCTAGCTGGTTTGGCTCAGTGGATAGAGAGTCGGCCTGCGGACTGTAGGGTCCTGTGTTCAATTCCAGTCAAGGGCACATACCTAGGTTGCAGGCTCCTAGCCCTGATCCAGGGCATGCCGGAGGCAACCAATCAATGTGTCTCTCTCACATTGGTGTTTCTCTCTGTCTCTCCCTCTCCCTTCCACTCTCTCTAAAAATCAATGGAAAAAATATCCTCGGGTGAGGATTAAAAAAAAAAAAAAGTATTTAAAACTCTATTTGGGATTACCACAAAAAGAGTAGATTATAGTGCAAGAACAACAAAAGGAAGGAAGTCTGTTTTGAATTGGCTAAGGTAACTTAAGTGAAAGATGATAGTAGGTAAGACAAGAATATTAATAGTAGAAATAAAGGGAAGTGAGCGGGTTTGGTATATGTTTGGAATTAGAATTGAAAGAAGTTGCTCATTGATTGGGTTTAGGGAGTGAAATAAAATAGCTACCGAGGAAAATGCATTGTGATGTCACTCACAGAGCTGGAGAAGAACAGTGCAAAGGCAAGTTTGTGAGAGATATGAGAACTTCTAAGACCATGATGGTATTTTATTTTTTAAAATATATTTTTATTGATTTCAGAGAGGAAGGGAGAGGGAGATATAAACATCAATGATGAGAGAGAATCATTGATCGGCTGCCTCCTGCACACTCCACACTGGGGATTGAGCCCAAAACCCAGGCATGTGCCCTTATTGGGAATCAAACCATGATCTCCTGGTTCATAGGTTGACACTCAACCACTGAGCCATGATGGTATTTTATATCCCTGTGTTTGTGTCAAGTAATCAGTTAAATATAAATATGTGAATTTCTGGGGAAAGGTCAAATATATAGACTTAGATTTGTGAATCATAAGTATAGAGATCTCTTTAAAGCCAGGCCTCCAAGAGAGTATATATTTTAAGCAAAATATGATTTAGTAATTTCCCTTAGATTATAATTCTTCATATGTTAAGAATATTAAATTCTCAAAACCATTGTCATGAATTATTGATGGCTTTATTCTAAATTGCTTATGGTTCTTAAAGCCATTTCCTTTTAATGGACTGACTATTATGCCACTTTTTAATGCACACTTTGTATTTTCATATTTCAGAGCTCTGTCTTTTCTTTAAAAACACTTTTTATGCCAGCTTAACTCATAGAAATTGTAACACAAACATTTAAGACCTAACTAAATATTTTACTTCTTCTAGAAGTCTTTTGAAAAATCAACCATCCAGCCTGAAGGGATTTTTCCTTTTTGAAGTATGTAATCATTTATGGTATGTACTGTGGATAGTCATGTACCACTTAAGACATCTTGGTCAATGATGGGCCACGTATAAGACAATGGTCCTATAAGATTATAATGGAGCTGAAAACTCCTATTGCCTGGCAATATCACAGCTATCCTACCATCATAACACAATTTATTAGTCACTTGTTTGTAGTGATACTGGTGTAAATAAACCTGTGTTGCCAGTCCTATAAAAAAGTATAGCACATATAATTATGCAGAGTATATACTGGTTTATGTATTTACTATGCTATACTTTTTATCACTATTTTAGTGTACTCTTTCTACTTACTAAGAAAAAGTTTTCTGTAAAATAGTATTCTGTGTTACACCAGCAACAGCCTCTTACACCTCAAGTTTACCGTGTTTCTTGATTACATCATTTTCTCTCATGCTTGATTGAATCTCATGCTGTTTTACATTTAGTGTAACATAAGTGTACAGTGTTCATAAAGTCTGAAGTCATGTGCAGTAATGTCTCAGGCCTTCACATTCACTCACCACTCACTCACTGACTCACCCAGAGTAACTCCCAGTCCTACAAGCTCCATTCATGATTAAGTGCCCTATGGAGGTATAACATTTTTTTTTATTTCTTACACCATGTTTTTACTGTACTCTTCTATGTTTATATACACAAATACTGTGTTTTAAAACTGCATACAGCATTTAGTACAGAAACATTCTGTACAGGCTTGCAGCCTAAAAGGAATAGGCTATACTGTATAGCCTAGGTGCGTAGTAGGCTATAGCATTTAGGCTGTGTATGTTCACACAGAGAAAAATTGCTTAATGACACATTTCTCAGAATGTATCCTCATCATTAAGTGGCACATAACTGGATTTGTCATATTGCTTTATCTTGCCTGTGAAAAAGGAGCCCATGCCTTACTTTCCACTGTGTTCTGGAAAATCTTTCCAGAGTGCTTAAACGTAGTGATTATGTGTTGACTAAATATTCTGCAAAGCTTCCTGAAATAATTAGGGGAAAAACACAAAACTGAGCTCTCAACATGCTAAAATGATTGAGTCAGTCCATATTCTATCTTTTGTATTTGCTAGTGGCTACATACAAACAAATCCCTCCAAATCTAACCTAATGAAACGAGTTCCTACGAATTCTCTAAGGCATTTATTACTGATGTTTTATTCTGTGAATGCTACGTCCTTCCCTTCAGTATTTATCTGAAAGACGAAACAGCGAGTTCATTTCATAATGAATTCAGATAGTCCTATTCAAACCTTCTTTGAACCTCATTACAGTCAAATGACATTACAGATACTGCATGCTGAACTTAAATTTTGAGAATATGTTAAATGGACAAGTACTTCGTCAGCAAGGTCTATTAGCAGCAATTGATTATTTTAGACATTGAAATAACAAAATTACTATTGAAAGCTGGGGGCAGGGGGGAGACACACAAACCCTCTCCAGAAAAAAAAAAGTGGTTGAAATTGAGATAATTATGAGTTTCATATTGGAGAAAGTTGTACAAGACTTTTCCCATAGGAGTTATAGTACTACCAGGTTTGGGTTTAAGTTATAAATATCTCTGGAACTGCCTTACTCAGGGTGTTTCAAATTATTCCCAGTTGTGTCTCTTACTGAAACAAAAATGCACAACTGTACCTGGATACAGGGAGGGGAAAAATTCTCCACTCTGTGAAAGGTCACATCTAGTTCAAATTTGGATCTGTCTTTTCATGAGCTAAACTAGTTTTTAAATAATTACAAAAAGAAAGGACTCAATGCCACCCTTGCCTGGTGTGTGCATTCTACTTCACCTGGAACTGATCTCATAGACACTGGGCTTTTTTGAGAGGGTCTCCATCCAAATATACAAAAGTATCGTTAAGACAAATGGCAAATGTCCCTCCACTTTAGTTTCTGTCAAAGCTTCCAAATCACATTTGTGACATATTATTAAAATAGTATTCTCATACAAAAGACGTAATTGGCTGCTTCAAAAAGTAATTTTGGGCAGTGAATGATGACTGTTTAGTTCCCAAACCCCTCCCCTTGCTTTGTTAATAGCTACATAGAATACATTACATAGATAGAGAACAACATATGTGGTCAGTACCGGATTGAAAACAAGCAAAGCAATTGCTAATTTAACTTTTTAAAAAAAATTTTTGCTCCTTTTTTTCAAATTGATCTTCCAAGCATTTTTTTATATTGCCTATTTCACCATAGCCTTTAAAATTTTCTAAAACTAATTGAGATGTAAAATTATATAAACTATAATTCACCCAGTTAAATGTATAATTTAATTAATTTTAATATATTCACAGACTTATGCAATCAATTACCACAATACATTTTAGAACATTTTCATCACCTCAGAAGAGAACTTCAATCTCACTAGCAGGGATTCTCCCTTTATCCCCAAACCTCACAGCCTAGGAAAAAGTTAATATACTTTTTGTCTCTATAGATTTATCTAGTCCAGATCTCTTATATAAATTGAGTAATACAGCGCTGACCGGTTTGGCTCAGCGGATAGAGTGTCGGCCTGCAGACTCAAGGGTCCCAGGTTCGATTCTGGTCAAGGGCATGTACCTTGGTTACAGGCACATCCCCAGTGGGGAGTTTGCAGGAGGCAGCTGATCGATGTTTCTCTCTCATCGATGTTTCTAACTCTCTATTCCTCTCCCTTTCTCTCTGTAAAAAATCGATAAAATATATTAAAAAAATAAATTGAGTAATACAATATATGGTTTTGTGTGAGTGGGTTATTTAATTTAGTGTAATGTTTTCAAGGCTCATCCATGTTGTAGCATGTATCATTATTTGACTTATTTTTGGTTGAATATTATTCTACTGTATGGATGAAACACATTTTATTTATCTTTTCATGAGTCAATGAACATTTAGGTGTTTCCACTTTTGTTTCTTATCTATAATGCTACTAAGAACATTTGTGTAAAACCTTTTTGTTCTGACACTAATTTCAATATTCCTGAGAAGATGTCTAATATTAGGATGACTGGGTCCTATGTCAGTTTTGTGTTTAGTACGTTGGGGAACTGCCAAACCATTTCCAACACAGCTGCACCATTTTGCATTCCCATCAGCAATTATGAGGGCTGTGATTTCTCCACATCCTTGCAAGGCTGGTTATTACATATCTTTTCTTTATAACCATTCTATAAGTACAGAGTCTATTTTATTGCAGTTTTAGTCTGAACTCCTTAATGCATAATAATGCTAATCATCCTTCTAATTTTTCATTGGTCATTTAAATATTTAGAGAAATATCCACTCAAATAAAAATTCCTGTCAAGTCCAATTTATTTATTTTCCTATGGCTTGTACATTTAGTGCTGTATATAAGAAGGCTTGCCTAACCCCAAGTCAAATAGATTAAGTTTTATTTTCTTCTAAGAGTTTAATAGTTTTAGCTCTTAGATTTAATCCTATAATCCACTTTGAGGTGTGTGAGTGTGTGTGTGTGTGTGTGTGTGTGTGTGTGCGTGTGTGTCAGAGGGAGTTGAAGGAGAGAGATTTTTATTTTTATTATTAATTTTGGGTAGTTTTTACTATAAAGTATTTCTTGACAATAAATGGTTACATTTTAAGGCATAAGTTATAGAATATAAGTGATCAATATATGAAAAATCCAAAACTAAACAAATTATAAGGAATCATTGACTGTATATTAGTAAAATCATTATAAAATGTGGATTGTAGCAATAATTCAGAATAAAAAGGTGCAAGGAGTTATTTATAGAAAGGGTTTTTTTACTGAAATAGTAGATATTCTAACATTCTTTAAATAGAAAATCAAAAGAGATTTCTTACAAGGAGGGAATGTGGCTGCAACTTACAAAAATAAGAGGATTATAAATAGGAAGATCTTGAAGATGATTAAAGGACTGGATATCAAGATCTAAGGGAAACAGCTTATGTAATCATAGGTTGTAAAATGAGAAGGAAAGCATTCTTATTAGCTTTCTTAATGGGTCTTTAATTTCATCTTAATCTGAGTGGTTTGAAAAATTTTATAGAACTCTTCCTTTTCTCTATATTTAATTTCCTTTGTTTTCTTAGCTTCCAGACACCTCTAATATTAGAAAAACATAAGAATATTTCACTATATGAGTGTACCCTAGGTTGCTTATCTATTCAGTTATTGAATTATTAATAAATTATTTTTTTCTTTTGAAAATTAAAGATGTGGGAGGGGTAAACTAATTCTAGTCCCAAACTAGATATTAACTGGTTTTAATTAAATCTTTCTCTTTGATAGATCAACATACAATGAAATCAGAATCCTAAAACGTATATAATCTCTTCATAGTGCCTCTTATGAAATAAAGTTGGGGGCCCTATGGCCATTTACAATCTCTGAATGTTGCAGCTTTAGTTTTAAAGAATTCACCACTCACCTAGATCATGGGTGTTTTGTAGTGTTTGTATAAAATTTAGATCATTCTAATCATTATAAAGTCATGTGCTAGGTTATTTGTCAGGAGGTACCAGCTCTGGCATCCAAATATCTTTTGCCTTATTTGTTTATAATTGTTTTTAGTTCAGACAAAATTGAAAACGGAATGTAAAATATATGTAGGCTCTTCTTCACTGTTCTCCCCAGCCAGCCTCCTGTAATGGTTCAGAGCTGAGAAGACCCTGCAGGCAGAGGCAGAGGCAGAGGCTTGGAAGCTGGGCTTGTCCCTAGCTGGTGATGCGGTCAGGTGGACTGGTGAATCTGTCCTTTATGAGTCCTCTAGCTATGGCATAAGATTGTTATGAGGCTAAAACAGGTCAGTATTTTTAACACACTTAAAATGTCATTTTTATTAATTAGAGCAAACAGATAAATAATCCCTCTGTGTCTACGGAACTCTGAAATAACCTGTAGGTGACTTGCTAGCCAGGGATGAATATCTCCTTAAGATCAATGGAAAAATCCTTAGTGCTTCTGGTGAACGGGTGGCACCCAGTCAAGCACCACATTAAAAAACAATGACAAAGAAATATGAGAAAACTTTCTCATATTTTCCAAACAAAAGCATTAATTTATTCACATATATAAATATTCATACCTCAGAATCATATCCCATACCAAGCTGGCACATGTTTACCTTGCAAATTTTTAATAAACTGAATATTATTTAAGATGATTTACATATTAGTACTTCAGTTACTTTGGCACGCCTCATTGGGATTTATATTTTTTATCTTCTTATTTTTTTCTTGAAATGGACTTTATTTGATCATTGAATAAAGGGGAATTTTCAAAAGTCTCTCATCTTTTTTCTATTATTTTGGAAATACTGGTTTGTTTTCATTTTTAAGCATTCTTGCTCCATGAGATCTCTCTCTCTCTCTCTCTCTCTCTCTCTCTCTCTCCTCTCTCCTCTCTCTCTCCCTCTTGCCCCCTTCTGATATATCCCCCACTTCTTTGGACATCTCTTTTTGCAAAAATTTAAACAATTCAATCAATTTTCTGAAGCCTTTTCAAATGTTGTCACTTTAACATCTCCCAGGAACAAAGGCAGAGGGCTCTGGTCCAGTCCCCACCATGAAAGGAAGGATTTGTATACTCAATTTAATCTTCGAGGAATTTTAACAATTTAAAGCCAAATGGCTTCCCTTCCCTTTTCTGTATCCACTCAAAAGCCAAGGCTGTATTTCCTATTTTTAAGGTTACACGGCCCTTCACAGGCACTTCTTGTTCTGAGGTTTGAATGCTCTGTGTGCAATGAGATCCCAGGAGATTAGAGGGCCTTTGGAGCCACAGCAGAAAGATAGGAACACAGCCTCACGGCCGAAGCCTAGGAGGGTGACCCTACATTTCCTCAGGTGGGCACTGGGTCTCCTGAGAAAGCTAGGCAGCTCCAAATGTTTTCAGGACAACCTGGTGTCATCGCTGCTCCAAGGGGTTTTTTATTGGTGAAAAAGACCAGCATTTAAAGCATGGAATAGACACACATTGCAATTGTTTTAGAACAGCCTCAGCCTGGTCTGCTGACTCCAAGTCCTGGTTCAGAAGGTTCTGAAAAGAGAGTCCAAAGACACTTCTTTGGTAGAGGTTTGTTTGCTTATTTGTTTTAATTTGTGTGAATGGAGACAGCCGGACACACACATGATCTACATCACATTTTTTGGGACCAGCCGATTAAATTGTCTGTAATGTTGAACAGGTCTTTGTTTGTATGATGCTGTCCCTGTAATAACTCTCCACTCAACTTTCTTTTTCTACAAACCTGTAAAACCAGTCTCTCAGTGAAAATTAAAAATCGGACTGAAGAAAGGACTTGTAAAGACCTGAAAGAAATAGCAGAGCAAGGGGGTGGGGGATGGCTGAAAAGAAGTACCATGCAAACCAAGTATTTTTCTCCCCAAATCTGGCCTTTTTTCAAATGTGCAATTGTATTGATGGCCTCAAAGCATTAAGGATATTCCTAAAGAGGAGTTGTTAGTTTGAAATGAAGTGGCTATTACGAAAATATTTTTAAAAAACACAAGAGATTGCTGTGAAGGACCAACCCAAGATGTTAAAGTGAAATTGTCAGCAATTTGGGGCAAAAAATAAATTATTTTAAATTTTTAAAATTCCAATCAGGTCCTAATACACTGGCTGAAAAATAATGACACACTTGCTTTTTTAAAATTTTCAAAACAGCCAGTAGTTGGCAACAAAATGATTCTGTAATTCTTTAATTTGGAGAAGAGAGGTACAAACCTTGCCCTCATTTCTAGCATGCAATATGGTAACAGCTAAAAATTAATAATTTGCAGTAATTTTTTCTTCATATTGCCAACAAGTTTCAATAAAGTCACAGACACCTTCTGTTGTGGATAATATAATCAGCAAGATTGCCTATAATTAATAACTTAAGTTACAACATGCTTTACCCTTTGCTATCTACTCATTAAATAGTAATGTTAAAAAAGTTATTTTAGCCCTAACCGTTTTGGCTCAGTGGATAGAGCGTCGGCCTGTGGACTCAAGGGTCCCAGGTTCGATTCCAGTCAAGGGCATGTACCTTGGTTGCGGGCACATCCCCAGTAGGGAGTGTGCAGGAGGCAGCTGATTGAAGTTTCTCTCTCATCAATGTTTCTAACTCTCTATCCTTCTCCCTTCTTCTCTTAAAAATCAATGAAATTTATTTTTTTAAAAAGTTATTTTAAATATTGTATCGGGATTGTTGAGTAAAATTTGCAAGGATTTAATTGGGATTTTGAACCTCTTATGGGTATTTCACAGAACTGTAGTAACACCATAGATAATAATTGTCAAATCTCTTATTTTATAACTTTAGTTACATTATAGCCACTTCATTTCAAACTAACAGCTCCTCTTTGGGAATATTCTTTTTTTAAAATATATTTTATTGATTTTTTACAGAGAGGAAGGGAGAGGGATAGAGAGTTAGAAACATCGATGAGAGAGAAACATCAATCAGCTGCCTCCTGCACACCCCCTACTGGGGATGTGCCCACAACCAAGGTACATGTCCTTGACTGGAATCAAACCTGGGACCCTTGAGTCCACAGGCTGATGCTCTATCCACTGAGCTAAACCGGTTAAGGCAGGAATATTCTTAATGCTTTGAGACCATCAATACAATAACACATTTGAAAAAAGCCAGATTTGGGGAGAAAAATCCTTTGGTTTGCATGCTACTTCTTTCAGCCATCCCTTGCCCCCTTGCTCTGCTATTTCTTTCAGGTCTTTACAAGTCCTTTCTTCAGTCTAATTTTTAATTTCCATTTAGAGATTGGTAACTAGGTAACATTAACAATATAAAATTAAAGTTGCTATAAATTGGATTTCACCAACTGAGCACATGGACGAGTAAGATCTCATTATCTGTTTCTTCATTATCTATAGAGTTCATCTCTGAGTATATTTATTAGCTATTCATAGGTCAGGTATGATAAACATTAAGATTTAGTCAAAATTAGCTTCTGACCATTATATTGAATTTGTGAATTGAGTAAGTCCAGGAACCACTGTGTCACATGCACACATAAACACATACTCACACCATCCTGGATGTATGGCATTCTCAATGCCTATATCATACAGTGAATCCAGTTATGCTGAGACAAAAAAAAATCCTAAAAGTTCTCCATTATTAATTATAGATTTGGCAGAATAATTTTCCATGGTTGGTATACCATAAATGTCATAGTTAATGAATCATATTATTATTACACATTTTAAATTAATAAAACATTTGGTTGGTTTCTAATTAATTTTTCATTCCATTCCAGTTTTCCTTATTTTAAAATATTTCATTAGTTTATTTTGCTCACTAGCATCTTCATAATTGGGAAAATTCGTAAGAGGGAAAAATTAATGATGGGTCTCTCATTCTCTCTTGTGTTTAAAATCATCTAGCCCAGCCGGGTGGCGCAGGGGTTGAGCATCACGCCCACCCTCCCCCCGCCACTCCCACACCCCCATGCACCAAGAGGTCATTGGTTCAATTCTCAGTCAGGGCACATGCTCGGGTTGTGGGCTTGATACACCAGGTGGGCATGTAAGAGACAGCCGATGTATATTTCTCTCTCATTGATGTTTCTATCCCTTTCCCTTCCCCTCCCTAAAATCAATTAAAACATAGATACTATTATTAAAATTCTATTTCTGGAGACTTTAGACTTCTTTCATATGCCTATGTTAAATTTATGTAATTTAGTAGATTGTGCACAGAGCTTTATAGTGAGACTATAACCTCTCTTTTTAGAAAACCTGGAGAACTAGAAACTCTGAAAATCCCTCCCATTGAAAGAAAACCAGGTTCTATAACAAGCATGCTTTTAAATGCTTTTTGGGGTCATAACAAAATAGAAAAATTTCCCAGGCTAACAAATAAGCAAAAAATAAATCATTTAATAAAATGAAATATTTGAGATGCTATCTGTGTGGAAACTTTGCACTTAAGAAACATTTGAAAAACAGGCAGACTTGAGTCAAAGGAGTATATTTGCAAAGTCTTGTTTCTTTGGAGCAGCATGGAACTAAGACACTAATATTAACTCTGAAAGTTTAGAGGGAACTAAAACGAACCCTGATTGACAGAGTACGTTATCTCTTAGGAAAAGCAAATGTAAAATATTTCTTTGAAGAATGAATATAATATAGCAATTAAGATTGTTATCACTTATGATTAATCAATATAAACTTATAATAAAATGTCACAGATACACATAGAAACACAATAAATTAGAAACAAAGTATTTTGGACATTGAAGTTATTAGATAATATACAATTTAAAACAAAAATGTATGAAATGCCAAAAGAATTTAAAAAAGCACAAAATGAGAAAGAAAAGTACACTTATAAAAAGCAATTATATAAAGGCAGATTTGGGGAAAAAACTAAATAGAAATTTATTTATTTTATTTTCTCATTTCATTAATTTTTTCTTATCACTATTTATCTCCTCTATACTCTCTTCTACCTCCAATAACTCCCTTCCCCTGCAATGACCACACTGTTGTGTATGTCCATGAATTCTTTCTCTATTTTCTTTTTTTGCTCAACTCTCCCGAAAGGCCCCCCACCATTGACTGTCTTATTATAAAGGTTAGAGACAATTGAAGAGAGAATTTGTGAAATAGAAGATATATAGAAAAATATTCAAATGAAACAGAAAGACAAGATGTGAACGTATACAAGATTAATGCATATTTAAGATATAATGGATATGTCTAGCATATATCTAAGTGGATTTAAAGAAAGAGACCATAGAGAAAATATAAGAGAAACAATATTCAGATATAATTTAAAATGTGCCAAAAGTTACGGAAGTCATCAATCCACAGACAAAAAAAGACAAAGATATATTAAAGAATCAAAAAGTAACTCACTCACTCACTTCACCCTTAGGAATAATGCAGTGAAACTGCTGGAGAAAAGTACAATGAAAGATTAAATTGCATTAAAAATTTTTAAATAAATCATTTCTCAGTTAAAAAAAAATACTAGGCTGAGAAAAGACTGCTCATAGGAATAATAGAAATCAAAATAGAATAATGTAATATCATCATACTGCACAGAGACAATAACTTTAACTTGAAAAGCATAGTCAGCAAAACGATATTTCAGTAGATATGAAAAATGAAAACATATCAAAACAAAATAAAACAAAAAACTTAGAGTATTTACCAATATGGTATTTATTTTAAAACTAGAGGCCCAGTGCAGGAAATTCATGCACAGGAGTGGGGGGTGTCCCTCAGCCTGGCCTGGACCCTCTTGCAATCCAGGACCCCTTGGGTAGAATCCCTAGGCCTGGAAGGTGATCAAGGCCTATCGGGGCTTTCCTTTCCCCAGCTGCCAGCAGCTGGCCTTGCCCCTGCTACTGCCACTGCTTGCCATCTGTGTAGCATTGCCCCTTACTTCCCCCACCACCAGTCGCCTCCCTCTGTGGGTGACAGGCATGGGGTACAATTGCTTGGCTGGCCTAAGGCTCCCTCTGCAGAGCAATCAATGGGGGAACTCTGTGATTGATCACCCAGCAGAGGGAGGCCCTGCCCACCCTGCTGGGGCTCTGTGATCAATTGCCATGCAGAGGGTGGCCTGGGCCTCCCTCTGCGGGGCAATCATGGGGCGACAGTGGGACGCCTTGACCAATCGCATCGCACCCACCTTGGCTGGCCTGGTGCCAGTGTATGTCACAGCGTGGTCACCTGAACGGTCATTCTGTTGTTTGGTCATTCATTCGATTTGCATATTATGCTTTTATTATTATAGAT
>NW_005364596.1:6506125-6516505 GCF_000412655.1 Myotis brandtii
TTTTTTATTGTTTAAAGTATTACAAATAGTAGTACATCTGTCTCCTTTTTAGACACTGGGAGGGGGGTGAGGGCATGTGCCGGGGGGTAGGGAAGGCTGGGGGAAGGTCAATTGGGGGGAAAAAAAGAGATATATATACTACTATTTGTAGTACTTTAAACAATAAAAAAAGGAAAAAAAATAAAGAATTGTTACCCTATAGACTATTTTTTCTAATACAATGAAATAAAGTTAGAAGTCAATGACAAAATCTAAACTAAAATTTTCTAAACTGGCAGATTAAAGATGTTACTCAAATAATTTTAGGATAAAAGTATATCATATTTGGCTTTTGGTCAAGATGGCAGAGTGGGTAAATGCTGAGCTTCACTCCACCACAACCACATCAAAATTGCAACTACAGAACAATGATCTTTGAGAACCATCTGAAGACTAGCTGAAAAGAAGTCCTATACTAAGTATCCCGAAAAAGCCACATTGAGTCTGGTAGGACAAGTGGAGATGAGAAGTGTGCAGGCCTCAACCCATGATATGGAAGTGAAGAAACAGAAGGGATATTTCAGCTGTGGAGGTCTCCCCCTGAGGAGAAAGGGGTCCAGCCCCACACCAGGATCCCAAGCCCAGAGTTCCAGTGCAGGGAAAAGAAGTCCCCATAACTTCTGACTGTGAAAACCAGCGAGGGTGTGGTTGAGTGAGATGGAGGGCGGCTGGAGCCCCAGGGCCTGCACAAGGACTTACTCACTGACAGACTCACTCACTTTGAGCTCCAGTGCTAGGGCAGAAGCTTGAAAAGCAGGATAGATGGGCATCAGGGCAAGGGCTAGAGTGGCAGCTTTCTCCAGACAGAAGTGCTGGCAGATACCATTGTTATATTTAGCCCTTCCCCCACCAGCCTGCAGGTGCAGGTGGGTACCAAGTCTGAGTCTCCATCAACCTAACAGCATTCATCCCACCCTAGTGATTCCCTGAGACACTTCCATACCCAACGTGCAGACCCACCAAAACAGCTTGCAGCAGCTCTTTTTTCATACAAATGCCCTGTCTCAGCTTACACTGCACTAAAATCTCTCAAAGGTTCACAAACTCCAAAAAGCAGCATCTAGCCTCTGCATGCCCCAAACCTCTTGCTAAGTGGCCCCAAGCCTGGCTCTATGGCATCCAGCCTCGGTTCCCGGCTTAGTCTCTCCCAGGTGCCTCCAAGCCCAGCACAAGCAGCAGTCACCTGAAGACCACTTCATAGTTCCTTTACATTAGGTGGGCCCAGGCTGGGAACAGGCATACACCCCGCAAAAGGCCCCAGAACCAGCACACCTGGTCATCAGCTTTAGATTACAGCAGAGCATGATTCAGCCACCTCCACAAATGAAACACTCAAAGGGCAGACACGGCAGGCACTAGAGCCTCACTAAGCGAATCCTGCTCTGTGGGGTCAGCCCTGCACACAGCTTCTCCACTGTAGTAATGGCCATGCCTCACACTCAATCCGCCTGGGGTCCAAAGGTCCCCCAATGACTGCAAACAGCAATCTAGGGTCAACTACAGCAGGAAGGCATACACAACCCACACCAGGGACACAGCTGGAGCACCCAGCTCAGGAAACCAGGGAGATGATGCCAATGGGCCCCATAGGACACCTACTACATAAGGCCACTATACAAGACTGGGAGAGATGGCAGACCTACATCATACATAGAAACAAACATGAAAAGAAAAAGAAACATGCCTAAAATAAAAGAATAAAACAAAATTCCAGAAAAGGAATTAAACAAAATGGAGACAAGCAACTTACCAAATGTGGAGTTCAAAACACTGGTTATAAAGATGCTCAATGCATTTAGGGGAAACGTAGATGAACTCAGTGAAAACTTTAACAAAGAGATAGAAAGCATAGAAATGGAGATAAAAGGCTCTGGCCAGGTAGCTCAGTTGGTTAGAGTGTCATCCCCATTTGCCAAGGTTGCAGGTTCAATTCCCAGTCAGAGCATATACAAGAATCAACCAATGAATGCATAAATAAATGGAACAACAAACTGATCTCTCTCTCTCTCTCTCTCTCTCTCTCTCTCTCTCTCTCTCTCCTCTCCCTCTCAAATAAAAATAGAAAATGTTTTAGAAATGGAGATAGAAAACATAAAAAGGAATTAATCAGTCAGAAATGAATAATGCAATAATTGAAATGAAGACTATATTAGAGATAATCAACAGTAGATTAGAAGAAGTAGGGGATCTAATCAGTAGTGTAAAAGACAAGGTAAAAGAAAACACATAATCTGATCAGAAAAAAAATTAAAATAATTAGAACAGTGTAAGGGGCCTCTGGAACAACTTCCAAGGTATCACATTTGTATCATAGGTGCACCAGGAGGAGAAAGAGCAAGGAATTGAAAACTTATTTGAAGAAACAATGATGGAAATCTCTCTTAATCTGGTAAAGAAAATAGACATACAAATCCACGAATTTCAGAAAGTGCCAAGCAAGGTAACCCCAAGAGGCCCACACCAAGATACATCATAATTAAAATACTAAATGTTAAAGACAAACAGAGAATCTTAAAAGCAGCAAGATACTAGCAGTTAGTTACCTATAGGAGAGCTCCCATAGAACTGTACATTGAATTCCCAACAGAAATATTTTAAGCCAGAAGAGACTGGAACAAAATATTTAAAGTAATAAAAAGCAAGGAGCTACAACTAAGATTACTTTACCCAGCAAGGCTACCACTTAGAATTGAAGGACAAGAAAAAGTTAATTTATCACCACCAAATCAGTATTATAAGAAGCATTAAAGGGAATTATTTTTTAAGAAAAAAAAGGAAAAAAAAGATAAAACATAAAAAATATGAGTAGTAAAATATCAGTAACTATATACCCATCCATAATTACTTAATGTAAGTGTATTAAATGCTGCAATCAAAAAAAATAGGGTAGCCAAATGGATAAGAAAACAAGAACCATACATATGCTGCTTACAAAAGACCTACATTAGATTAAAAGACACACGCAGACTGAAAGTAAAGGGAGGGAAAATATATTTTATACAAATGAAATTTTTAAAGAGCTGGGGTAGCTGTACTTATATCAGACAAAGTAGATTTTAAAACAAGAGACAAAAAGGACCCAGCAATCATATTTCTGGTTATTTATCCAAAGAAACCAAAACACTAATTTAAAAAGTCATATGTATTCTGCGTTCATTGCAGCATTATTTATAATAGCCAAGATGTGGAAGTAACATACCAAAGTGTTTCACTGATAGATGAATGGGTAAAGAGGATGTGGTACATATTTACTATAGACTATTGCTCAGTCATTTGTGACATTGTGGATGGACCCAGAGGGTATTATGCTAAGTGAAATACGTCAAAGAAAGACAAATACCATATAATTTAACTTGTCTGTGGAAACTAAAATAAATAAATGAACAAATGAAACAGAAACAAAACTCATAGACACAGAGAACAAACTGATGATTGCCAGATGGGAAAAGAGTTGAGGAATGAGTGAAAAACAAGAAGCAATTGAGATGTGCAAATTGCCAGTTATAAAAACAGTCATAGGAATATAAAGTACAGCATAGGGAATATAGTCAATAATATTATAATAATTATGTATGGTGTCAGATGGGTACTAGACTTTTCAGGATGATCATTTCATAAGTTATATAAATGTCTAATCACTATGCTGTACACCTGAAATTAACATAATACTGTATGTCAGCTGTAATTTAAAATTTAAAAATATATTTAAAATCTAAATAAAAAGATAAAAAATAAATAATATCAATGATTAAAATAGTTAGAACTAAAAAATAATAAAAATGCTACATAATCCACTTTGAAAACTAACAAAAATAATAAATTTTAGGAAATTTAAGTCATTACATATTCTTATTGGAATATAAGAAAGGCTAAAGATTAATGAAAATAGACACCAACTTACATATTAGAAAAAAGCAGTGACTAACCCAAAGAAATTAGAAGAATGATAATAAAGAGTTGAAAATATTGAAATTGTGAATAAAAACATGATTATTAAAACTATAAATATATTAAATAAATTAATAAAATGAGAAAGAAGCCATGAAAGAAAAAATAAATAAACATAATAATTTCTATAAGGCTAAAAAATGCAAGAGAATAATATGCAAAATTTTGTGCTAACCATGATTGTGAAAAACTAGACAAATTTGACAATTCCCAATAAAATGTAACATTAAATCTGAGTAAGGAAGAAACAGAAAGCCTGAGTAGTTCAAGAATCTCAAAGGAATGTATATCTGAAACAAATTGCTTTTCTTAAAGAAAACAAACAAACAACTTTCTATTATTTACAGGAAAATGTATGACACTTTCAAAGAACAATTTACTTCAACTTTATAACATCTTTCTAAATTTAAAGAGAAATATTTCTTAACTCATTTTATTAATTTATTTGAACTTTAATAATAAAACTAGATAAGCATTATATATCAATGAAAATTTGAAGACCAGATTAACTCATGAAACTAGATGTAAATATGTTAAAAACCATTAACAAACAGAATCCAGCTATTTCTATATATTGGTATATTATGACGATGTTGAATTTATTCCAGAAATTCAGGAGTAGTATAATATTCGTAAGACAATACATTTATTATTATAGAATGGGAAAAATTATGATCATCTTACTAGATAAACATAAAATACACCTGATATAATTCAAAACACACATAATAAAAATTATTAGCAATATTTAAATATTGGGTAAGTCTCTTATCAAGGAAGAAATGTATCTGCCAAAAATTACAAAAACTTTACTGTATTAACGAATCATTAAAAGCATTCCCTTTGAAATTAAAAGCTACATGAGGAATTTTTTTTATCATCTCTACTAGAGGCCTGGTGCACGAAATTTGTGCACTGGAGGGGTGAGGTTGTCCCTCAGCCCCACCTTGGTCTGGTGCCCCCACTCACCTCCACTATCCTGCTGCAGCCAACACCCGCCATGTTCCCTGCATGCCCCCTGGTGGTCAGCGCACGTCATAGCGACCAATTGTTCTGTTGTTCAGTTGTTTCTGTTGTTCCGCTGTTTGGTCTGTTTGCATATTAGCCTTTTATTATTTAGGATAATACAAGTGTGGGTGAGGATATGGATTAATGAAAACTTTCTTATGCTGCCAGCAAGGATGTAAATTAGGACAATCCTTTTGGAAAATAAAAATCTTTTAAGTATGAACAATCATATTTCCTACAACTTAGCAATTCTACTTCTAGATCTATAACATAGAGAACCTTTAAACATGTGTACCACAAAACCTACACAAGAATATTTACAACAATATTCCTCTTAATAGGGAAACTATAAGGCAACCCAAACATCTATCAACAGGAGAATTATAAGTAGAATATTGAATAATCACACAATGGGATGTTAGATTACAGTGAAAATAAACACAGTTTTATGAAACCACATGAATGAGTTTTAAAACTGTTGCATGATAAATCATAAAACTATTTTTTTAAAACAAAGATATGTTAAACACAAATTTCAGGCAGTTGTTACCTATGTTGGAAAGGCAGAAAAATGGAACCAAGGAGAAACAGAACTACTGAGACCACACTATTGATGAAGCTTTATTTCCTAACTAGAATGGTGGGCTCATAAGTGTCCTTTTTGTAATGCTTTATCACTTGCATTAATATGTACCAAGTGTTACACAAATAAAGTCATTTTAGAGTTGCACATAAGAACAAAACAATGATCTGATATAAAATAAAGTTCTCTACTGTACACAACACAGACTATTATGCTTCTTCTGAATTTACGATAAAAATAACTGCCTCTCTGTATTGTTTTGTGAAGAAATTTCATCTGCAGGTACCAATATACAATTTTAAATTTTTATTGAGGTAATAACACAACATATTACTAGTTTGAATGTTTTCTTCTGAGACAAACATCTTGGTAATTAGTACTATCAAATCAATAAGAAAGCTTAACTTGAGAAAGTGGAAGAGAATTATCTTTGCAATACTGTTAAAATGAAATATAATTTTTCAAGACTCCCATTACTACCAATATGTTAGAAGAGCAGAGTTGAATGAAGGCTTTTGGCCTCTAGAATATTGTAATTATTTCTTCTAAAAATAAAGGAAAGCAACTCCATTCTAATTTAACTGTATAAAAAAGATTAAAATAAGGATTTTTTATTCCAAAGCCTTTAACACACATTTTCATTAAAAAAAAGAAAAGGAAAAAAAAAGAAAAGAAAAATTGTGAAAAATACTTAGATTTAACCATTATAGGATCAGGCACCACACAATTTTAAGTATTGTTAACTTTCTTATTTTTTATTTATAGACTTCGACAGTTCTTAAGACTCCTTTCAAAGTCTTACAATTATTTTGTTCTAGAAGTGCTTCGTTCAATCTGTGTTGATATTATGATTTTAATTTGCTTTTAGTTTGTTTTTAGTTTGCTTTTAATATGATTTTAGTTTGCTTCTAAGAAACTATCTTGGACTTTTTCTTGAATATGGTCACTTTCAGCTTCATGATGACATTCTGCGTCGCTAACCCTGACTCATAATTTAGCAATTATTCTCCATCATTTAATAAGAACCATGATATATCTGATCTCAGGGATGAGTACATCTTCTAAACATAAAACCCACAAATTATACAATATGGATAAGACAATCAATTTTAATGAATAAAAATATAAAGAGAGGGGGGCAAGAAAATCAACAGTGTCTGATTTTAACACTTAATAAGTGATGTAACCATTCTCTGAATGAAAACTAATAATTCTGAGACAAACCAGAGGATGATACCTAGTACTCAAAATTGAACTTCAAGTTAGGGCTAAAATTTAAGACTCAAGTATATAGCTGAAGCTTTAGATGTGGAAGAATTTTCCCAAGGAAAAGTTAAAACTGAGAAGAGATCTAAAGAGAACTATGATGAACCCAGATACTTCGTTTTTGTTTTGTTTTTTAATGTTTTATTCAGGTATAGTTGACATACAATATTATATTAGTTTTAGGTGTATAATATAGTGATTTGATATTTATAGTTTTAAAGGCTACTGTGTAGTTCCATAACACTAAGAAGTTTGATTTAGTAGTCTGGCTGAAACACAAAAACTCATATTTTAATTAAGTAGGTATCTCTGGACCATACCTTAAGAGAGGCTAAAAGACCAGGAGAAACTACTCTTTTGTTTCCTTGTGTTTCAATTGTTTGTATACATACAACCTGTCTCACCTCATTTTCAAAGTAGTTCCATACATCATTATTACATAAACTAGTAGCCCTGTGCACGAATCTGTGCACCAGTAGCTCTCTGGGGAGCCTGGCTGCTCCGTTCCTGCTGCCCAGAGGCTCTCTGCAGCCCAGAGGCCCATCCGCGGCCGGGCATGGAATGCTTGCCTCACAAGCGTTCTGTGCCCCGGCCTGGCCAGAGGCCCATCTGCAGCTGGGAAATGCAAATGACTTCCTTCCCTGTTCTCGGGAACTCCGATAAAGGGCTTCCTTCCTCTTTCTTGGCAGGTTTTCATCCCTGTGTCTCTGCTACCAGCCCCTCCTGTTACACTATCCTCCACCCCCTCCACCCTCTGGCTGTCCAAACTTGACCTTGTCCAAGAGTCAGGGGTCACTCGACTCTGCTCAGCTTGCTGGTTCTTTCTCTTTTTATGCAAGCGTTCCGCGTCCCAGCCAGGCCAGAGGCCCAGGTTTTCATCCCTGTGTCTCTGCTACCAGCCCCTCCTGTCACACTATCCACCCTCTCCACCCTCTGGCTGTCCAAACTTGACCTTTTCCAAGAGTCAGGGGTCACTCAACTCTGCTCAGCTTGCTGGTTCTTTCTCTTTTTATGCAAGCGTTCTGAGTCCCAGCCAGGCCAGAGGCCCATCCGTGGCTGGGTGCAGAACACTTGCCTCGTCGCCATGGCAACGAAGTAAGCATTCTGCCAGGCCACTCACGCTGCCCGCTCTCAGCGGCTGCCACCCCAGGACTGGGGGACTCCAGTGGGGATGAGAGGACTGGGCGCCACCATCTTATGGCTATGGGCGCCGCCATCTTTGTGATGGAGTGATGGGTAATTTGCATATTACCCCTTTATTAGATAGGATGATGGAGTCTTACATAAAAATGATATGCAAATGGGGTTGCAAGTATTTTCAACCATGAAAGAATGTACTATGTAAAAGAAAATTATAACTAACTATATACTTGAAAACAGCTAATTTAGTTCAGCATAGTCTTAAATAAAAATGATATGCAAATGGGATTGCAAGTATTTCAACCATGAAAGAATGTACTAAGTAAAAGAAAATTATACCTAACTATATACTTGAAAACAGCTAATTTAGTTCAGCATAACTTTAACTGTAAAGAATTGTACTTCAAAACATATAAATTCCATATATGAAAATTATTTCTCTGAGTTATGAGAGTATCTTTGAATATTAGCTTTGATTTATTATGCTTTGCAGATAATCTTTTATGAATTGAAGGTTTATGGCAACCCTGAACTAATCAAGTATATTAGCACCATTTTCCAATGGCATTTGCTCATTTTATCCCTGTGTGTCATATTTTTATAATTCTTAGAATACTTGAAACATTTTCATCATTATTATTATATTTGTTATGATATATAATCAATAATCTTTGATGTTACTATTGTAATTGTTTTGGGAAACTATGAATGGTGTCCATATAAGATGGCAAACTTAGTTGCCTGTGTTCTGATTGCTCCATTGACTGGCCATTCTCCCTCTTCTCAGCAACCCTATACCCTGAGACACAATACTATTGAACGTAGGCCAATTAATAATTATACAATGACCTGTAAGTGTTCAAGCAAAAGAGTTGTGCATCTCTTACTTTAAATCAAAAGCTAGAAATCATTAAGCTTAGTGAGGTACCTAAAATAGGCCAAAAGGTAGGCCTCTTTCACCAAGTAGTTAAGTCGTGAATTTAAAGGCAAAGTTCTTAAAGAAAATTAAGTGTGCTACTCTAGTGAACACATCTACACTAATAAAAGAGAAACATGGTAATTTGGAATATGCAAGTGTTCTTTGCCACGGCCTGGCCAGAGGCCCATCTGCAGCTGGGAAATGCAAATGACTTCCCTCCCTGTTCTCAGGAACTCTGATAAAGGGCTTCCTTCCTCTTTCTCGGCAGGTTTTCATCCCTGTGTCTCTGCTACCAGCCCCTCCTGTCACACTATCCACCCTCTCCACCCTCTGGCTGTCCAAACTTGACCTTTTCCAAGAGTCAGGGGTCACTCAACTCTGCTCAGCTTGCTGGTTCTTTCTCTTTTTATGCAAGCGTTCCGCGTCCCAGCCAGGCCAGAGGCCCATCCGTGGCTGGGTGCAGAACACTTGCCTCGTCGCCATGGCAACGAAGTAAGCATTCTGCCAGGCCACTCACGCTGCCCGCTCTCAGCGGCTGCCACCCCAGGACTGGGGGACTCCAGTGGGGATGAGAGGACTGGGCGCCACCATCTTATGGCTATGGGCGCCGCCATCTTTGTGATGGAGTGATGGGTAATTTGCATATTACCCCTTTATTAGATAGGATGATGTAGTCTTAAATAAAAATGATATGCAAATGGGATTGCAAGTATTTCAACCATGAAAGAATGTACTAAGTAAAAGAAAATTATACCTAACTATATACTTGAAAACAGCTAATTTAGTTCAGCATAACTTTAACTGTAAAGAATTGTACTTCAAAACACATAAATTCCATATATGAAAATTATTTCTCTGAGTTATGAGAGTATCTTTGAATATTAGCTTTGATTTATTATGCTTTGCAGATAATCTTTTATGAATTGAAGGTTTATGGCAACCCTGAACTAATCAAGTATATTAGCACCATTTTCCAATGGCATTTGCTCATTTTATCTCTGTGTGTCATATTTTGATAATTCTTATAATACTTTGAACATTTCCATCATTATTATTATATTTGTTATGATATATAATCAGTAATCTTTGATGTTACTATTGTAATGGTTTTGGGACTCTATGAATGGTGCCCATATAAAATGGCAAACTTAGTTGCCTGTGTTCTGATTGCTCTACTGACTGGCCATTCTCCCTCTTCTCAGCAACCCTATACCCTGAGACACAATACTATTGAACGTAGGCCAATTAATAATTATACAATGACCTGTAAGTGTTCAAGCAAAAGAGTTGTGCATCTCTTACTTTAAATCAAAAGCTAGAAATCATTCAGCTTAGTGAGGTACCTAAAATAGGCCAAAAGGTAGGCCTCTTTCACCAAGTAGTTAAGTCGTGAATTTAAAGGCAAAGTTCTTAAAGAAAATTAAGTGTGCTACTCTAGTGAACACATCTACACTAATAAAAGAGAAACATGGTAATT
>NW_005364596.1:6517991-6526839 GCF_000412655.1 Myotis brandtii
CCCCCCGAGTGCACAAATTTTTGTGCACCGGGCCTCTAGTATATAATAAGAAAACAAAACAGCCTTATTGCTGATCAGGAGAAAGTTTTAGTGTTCTGGACAGAAGATCAAACCAGCCACAACATTACCTTAAGCCAAAGTCTAATCCAGAACAAGGCTCTAACTTTCTTCAATTCTATGAAAGCTGAGAATAGTGAGGAAGCTGTAGAAGAAAATTTAGAGCTAGCAAAGGTTGATTTACAAGATATAAGGAAAGAAGCTTCTCTCTCCATAACAGAAAAGTACAAAGTGAAGCAGCAAATGCTAATGTAGAAGCTGCAGCAAGTTGTCCAGAACAGGTAACTGAGATAATGAAGGCTGGTGGCTACCGTGAACAACAGATTTTAGTGTAGGTGAAGTAGCCTTCTATTGGAAGAAGAGCCTACCTGGGACGTTCATAACTAGAGAGGAGAAGTCAGTGCCTGGCTTCAAAGCTTCAAAGAACAGGCTGACTCTCTTGTTTAGGGGCTAATGCAATTGGTGACTTTGAGTTAAAGCCAATGCTTATTTAGCATTCTGAAAATCCTAGAACCCTTAAGAATACTGCTAAATATACTCTGCCTGTGTTCTATGAATGGAACAAAAAAACCTGGATGATAGAACATTTGTTTATAACATGGTTTGCTGAGTATTTTAAGCCCACTGGTGAGACCTATGACTCAGAAAAGAAAAATGTTTATTTCAGAATATTACTGCTCATTGACAATGCACCTGGTCACTTAAAAGCTCTGATGGAGCCCTGGCCAGCATGGCTCCCATAGAGCGTTGGCCCATGCACGGAAGGGTCACAAGTTCAATTACCGGTCAAGGGCCCATACCTGGGTTTGCAGATTTGGTCCCAGACCTGTGCAGGCAACCAAAGGATATATCTTTCTCACATAGATGTTTCTCTCTCTCTCTCTCTCTCCCTCCCTCCCTCCCTCCCTCTCTTCCACTCTCTCTAAAAATTAATGGAAATAAATAAATAATACAAGTTCTGATGGAGATGCACAATGATATTAATGTTGTTTTCATGCCTGTAAACACATCTATTCTGAAGCCCATTAATGCATTAATCAATGAATAATTTTTAATTTCAAGTCTTATTATTTAAGACTAAATTTTATAAGGCTATAGCTGCCATAGATAGTGATTTCTCTAATGGATTTGGACAAAGTAAATTGAAAACCTTCTGGAAAGGATTCATTATTTTAGATGCCATTAAGAACATTCATGAGACCCTCAACCCTTGGGATGGTCACCCGAACCCCAGCCATGGCTGAGAGATGCCAGACATCTCAGGCCCAGGAACTTCTGCAGCAGTGCCTGCACACCCAGCTGCAAGTACTCCCTGCCCAGGGAAAATCCTCAGCCCCATGGTGGAGGTTCAGAGATGACTAGTGATCTATTTGCGCTTTGTCAAGGGAGATGATAAAGAACTTTCCCCCTGAATGATTAATACATTTAACAGTGATTAATACTCTGTTAAATGTGAATGTAAGTGCAACAGGAAATGGCAAACACATCTCTACATTGGGTCCCTGGCAGTATCTTATCATCTCTCAAGCCACCAGAGTGTGTGTGTGTGTGTGTGTGTGTGTGTGTGTGTGTGTGTTGTGTGTTGAAGGGGTGGGGGAGTAAAAGGAAAAAAAAAACATCTGGAAAAGAAGAAGAATTAGAACTTTATTTTGAATTTGTGACTGTAATTGAAGAGGAATTAGTGCTAAAACAAGTGTGCTGAAGCTGGGGTTGTGGTGGAACATGGCACTTATGGGAACAGGCAGGTGTTAAAGCTGGATACCAATGGACCATACACTTAAGTTTTGAAAAATTAAAAATTAGTTTCTATAGTTGTTTTCTGGTATAAAAATGTTCTGGACTATAATTAGATTTTCTTCTTGAATATACTAATCTGCAGAATTTTTAGAGAAGAAAATCTTGAGTCTAATCCATAACTGTGCAACCTGCTAATTAGATGACCTTGCCGGTCACCTCACCTCTGGATCTCTGTCACCTTTCATTCTACTTTCCCCTATACATCGATTCAAAATTTTGAAAAAAAAAAGCTTTTCATTTATTTTATGGTCATTGTGTAAATGTTCTTAGAGAGTTGTGTTTAAATATTTTGCAATGAAGAGTTTTGTACAATCAAGAAAAATACATTTCTTATATACTCAAATGTATGTGTATGTAATAAAAAATAATTATTTTGTATTAAAATTAGGTAAATCCGGCACAAACCAATTATAATTTTGTCAATTTTGTTTTACTGTTTCAGTTTTTTATATTTTAAATAAAAGATTATGTAAATTACTATTTCTTTTAATATCTATGACATGTAACAGAAATATTATTTTGTGTTATAATGTTACTTTGCAGTGATATTCAAATGCTTTGAATTATATTAAAAATCTTTAGTTGACATAGGAACAAAGTATGAGAGATTAAAAGTTATTTTTATTTAACATGTCAATGGGTTAATATTCTGTTTCTCTCTTTTTTTCCCCCCAAACAATACGTGCCTCATTTTTTTGTCTTTGGTTTATAAAAGTTACTGCTTCATAAAATTAGTGCTAGTTTGTAATTTTTTAGGAACTTTCTTTCTTGTTGAATTATATTGTTGTAAAAAGAAGAAAAAGAAGCTTTCAACTAGAATTATTTGAAAACAAGTTCACTTGCTCATTCCCACACTATATACTTAATGATTTGAAGCCAGTGTCATTTTTTCATTAGTTAAGGTTTGTGTCTCCCCACTCCAAATTCATATATTGAAGTTCCCCAATATGATGATATCTGGAGATGATGCCTTTGGAAGGTAATTAGGGTTAACAAGGTCATGACCTTCATGATGAAATTAGCATTCTCATAAGAAAAGACACCAGAGAGCTAGCTGGCTGTTTCCCCACCATGTGAGGATGCAGTGAGAAGGGGACCATCTACAAGCCAGAAAAAGAACCCTTACCAGTAACTGACCATGCTGCCATCTTGATCTCAAACTTTTAATCTCCAGAACTGTCAGAAAATGCATTTGTTTAACACAAACACACACACACACACACACACACACATGATTCATGGGAAGAGATCAAATATCAACAATAACAGGAGTTTGAAAGAAGTTGGTTCTGCCCTGGCTGGTTTGGCTCAGTTGATAGAGCAGTAGGGTCTTGGGTTCGATTCCAGTCAAGAGCATGTACCTTGGTTGCAGGATTGATCCTGGTCTGGGTGTGTGTAGGAGCCAGCCAATCACGTGAGACACATTGATGTTTCTCTCTCTCTTCCTCTCACCCTGAGTCCAATTTTTAAAGAAGTCCTAGTGCAGATAGAATACTACAAACAGCACTGCATGCTACACAGAAATCATTCATGCTAGGAAGAGTCCATAAATATGGCAAACTTCACTGTTGCTTTATTTTAAGAAATTGCCACAGCCACCCCAACATCTGCAACAACCACCCTGATTAGTCAGCAGTCATCAACATTGAGGCAAGACTCTCCACCAGCAAAAAGATTACAACTTGCCGCAGGCTCAAATAATGGTTAACATTTTTTAGTACTAAAATATTTTTATTATGGTATGTACATTTTTAGACATAATACTATTTCACACTTAATAAGTTATTGCATTGTGTAAACACAACTTTTTAAAAATTATTATTTATTAATTTTAGAGAGAGAGGAAGTGAGAAAGAGAAAGAAAGAGAGAAAGATTGACTTGTTGTTCTGACCATTTATGTATTCATTTGTTGATTCTTGTATGTGTCCTAACTGGGAATTGAACCCACAAACTTGGCATAATGGGAAAATGCTATAATCAACTGAGCTACAGGGCTAAACACAACTTTTATACGCACTGGGAAATAAAATAATTGTGTGACTTGCTCATTGTGGGGATCTGAAACCCACCCTGCCATATCTCTGAGGTATGCCTGTATTGTGAGAAATATGTGACAATTTAAGAACAACAACTTTGTAGTAAAACACAATTATTTATTCAGATGCATTACAATAGAATAACATGTCTAGATGAGTATATTATCTGTTCCTCTAATGTTGTTGGATCTAAACCACTCCTGTACAATCTAGCAGAAAGAATCTACTCTAAAAGATAATGCCCAAATGCCATTATTAAAGAGTACACTATTCTACTCTGGGTGAGTTAGCTTGAAATTTAAGATTTTGAGTGTATTCATTTTGCAAAGACAACTATTTCAATTAATAAAGATCATTGTATTAGCAAGAGTTTAACATTTTCATATCATTACAAATTTGAGTTTCTTTATTAAAATGATTGTCACTCCTGTGCTGTTAAAAATATGAAAGAAATAGAATGATGAGTTATAACAGACATTGAACTCATAGCCAAGTAATAAGAATCGTAGAGATAATAAAATATAAATAGAGACTAAAATATAGCTAGATTTTTAATTTTCCTAATAAAAGATTCTAAAATCCAATGTATTTTAGAAAAGTCTTTGATTGAAGCATTCAAAATTACAAAGGACACCTTTTTTTTTTTTTCGTTTTTAACCTTGTTCCATAATACGATAAGTCCAAGGAGATACTTTGTAAAAATAATGGGCAGTAAATTCAAAAGAAATTGAGGTAAATAATGCCTTATGCATATGTATAGTCAGCCTGTGAAATTCATTGACCAAAGAGGTCACTGAGTCAAATACAATGGTTGAATTTAAAAAACAGTTGGGTAATTTTATGACCACTAATAGCTTTGGGAGCTCTGCTCAGCAAGCAGAGATAATGATAAGGGTAATCAAATATCTTATTTCAGGACGCAAGTTATCAATGAGGATTTTTCCAATCCCAGGCCTTTTTTTTTTGTCCTCTGGACATTTCTCATAAACAACCACCTTCAGGGAGGTATAGCAGTGAAAACTGTTGTTATTCAGCATGTTTATACTAAAGTTTCAGATGCTGTGTGTTCTTTCACCTTCATCTGAAGTGTCTGCCACTGTAACATAGGAGCAGTGAAAACTTGTTTGGGAAATAGTATGTTCTATAATGATATTCAAGATAATCAATGGTTTGTGCTTTTATCAGAAACAGTTTGAAAAGTGATAATCATTACATTTTCAGAGATGAGACTTGATAGTGACATTTTTGCATACCTTTATCTATAGTGGCATTAATGAAATTTCCATTTCTTTAACACTTCATTCTAAAGCTTTTGTATTTTTAAAAAATATGTCAGTGAGTGTTAAACTGTCTGCCACTTAAGAAATATTATTGATTGCATAATACTACCTCTCATCTTTAAAGAATTGTTATAGACCAAGTCTTTATATTTAATTTATTTTTATTTAAGTGAGGTCAAAATTCAAGTTTTTCTGTCGTCAATTTCATTGATTTCTGCTCTAATTTTTATTATTTGTTTTCTCCTGGTTATTCTGGATTTTATTTGCTCTTTTATTTTTCTAGTTTCCTAAGGTAGAAGCTTAGATTATTGGTTTTAGGTTCTTTCTTCTTTGCTAATATATGTATTCAATGCTATATATTTCCCTCTAAACACTACTCTCATTATATTTCACCAATTTTGATAGTGTTATTTTCACTTTTATTTAGTTTAAAATATGTTTAATTTATCTTGAGATTTCTGCTTTGACCCATGTTTCATTTAGAAATGTATTGTTTATTCTCTACATATTTTGGGGTTTTCCAGCTATTTTAATCTTAATGATTTCTACTTTAATTTCATTGTGCTCTGAGAGCATACATTGCATGATTTCTGGTCTTTTAAATTTATTAAGGTGTTTTTTTATGGTCCAGGGAAATATATATATATTTTTAAACTCCCTTTTTAGTGTTCATAACTTTCTTCTTTTTTCTTCCTTTTTTCCCCACTTTTTCTTTTATCTTTATTTCTCTCTTTCCTCCTTTAGTCCATCCTTTTTCCTTTTACCCTCTTTTGTATTTATTCATTTGACAAGTCTAACTATTATTAAAAGCAATCTCCAACTGGTGAATTCTGTTTCTTAATATTCTAATATTTAATATTTTTAATCTTTGGAATTAAAAGATGAGTTCCATTCCAAATTCTTTCATAAACAAAAGATATATGATTACTTTATTTTTTAAATTTATCTTTCTTATTGAAAATATTACAGATGTCCCCCTTTTTCCCCATTGACCCCCTCTACCCTGCCTCTGCCCCACTCAGGCCTTCACCACACTATTGTCTGTGTCCATGGGTTTTGCATATATGCATATATGTTTTTTGGTTAATCCCTTCCTTTCTCATCCCCCTTTGAGAATCCTTAGTCTGTTGCATGCTTCCATGTCTCTGGATCTATTTTGTTCATTAGATTCCACTTATAAGTGATATCATTTGATATTTGTCTTTCTCTGACTGTCTTATTCCCCTTAGCATAATACTCTCCAGGTCCCTCTGTGTTGTCTCAAAGGGTAACAGATCCTTCTTTTTGTAGTGCTGCATAGTATTCCATTGTGTAAATGTACCACAGCTTTTTTATCCACTCGTCTACTGACGGGAACTTGGGCTGTTTCTAAATCTTAGCTATTTTAAATAACACTGCTATGAACATAGGGGTGCATATATCCTTTCTAATAGGTGTTTCTAGTTTCTTAGGATATATTCCTAGAAGTGGGATCACTGGGTCAAATGACAGTTCCATTTTTAGTTTTTTGTGGAAACTACATATTGTTTTCCACAGTGGCTGCACCAGTCTGCATTCCCACCAGCAGTGCACTAGAGTTCCCTTTTCTCCACATCCTCATCAGCACTTTCATTTGTTGATTTGTTGATGATAGCTATTTGGGAGGTATGAAGTGATACCTCATGGTCATTTTAACTTGCATTTCTCTGATGATTAATGATGCTGCGCATTTTTTCCATATTATTTAAGTAGCTCGGTCCTTCCTTAAATTATTGGAGGACCTTGGAGTAGATTAAAATGTCACTTTTGTTATATTGTGTGTTTTTTTCTCAAAATACTGATACATTTTCTTCAAGAAATGGATGAACAAACATTTAGACCAATGAATGTGTACTCTATTAATTTATTTCAGATTTTATGACATCTTATGAATTTTATACTAATTTCCTGGAGTTAGAGAAACCAGATCATAAAAATACATGCTGCAAACTTAGTTATGTCTTTGTGCAGAAGTGAAGGCTTTCCTACAGGATTAACGAGAGCTCTAAGCTTTAGCACAACCATCAGTGTGTATGTAGGTCCAGGAAACTTTAGCAAATTGTGGGTATGACAACGATTGTATTCCTTACACTGTCAGGGAACCTCTTACCTTTGAGAGGCATTCATCTGGGAACTTTTACCTTGGTTTCCACTGGTTGTGTAAAGTTGATTTCTGTTCCAAAGGCACCATGTCCCTGGCCAAAATTGAATTGTCTAGCTTGGTAGGAGACTGGGAGGAGCAAATGAAAGGTCTTTATTCTTTGTCTCTGGAACATGCTCACTTGCAAATTCTAAAGGTGAGAAAAATGGTTGTTGCTCGATAAATGTTAATCATGCCACAGGTTTAAGAAGAATTCTGAGATCAACTAATGTTATTTTGTGGGCAGTCTTGCTAATATCTGTATATGTATGTACTTTCTGAGGAATAATTACCTTTCCAATATTGTCAAAACCACATGTTGTTGTTGCTATTGTTTCTGTAGGAAATAAATAGTTCCTCCCATGGTGGGAGAGAGATATTAATGAGTGTAAATCTAGGCATGGGAGCCAAGCAGAGCCAGGAGAGCAACCTCTGGTAAAAGGTCTGTTGAAGGGCTGTGGGTGACTGAGAAACACACAGCCTTGGTCCAGAAATGGCCGTGGAGGGCAGAATCACAATGAGCCCAGTGAACCTACCAAGTGGCATTGTAATGAATACCCCTGATTCAAGGAGAGGCTCTCAAAAGGCCCATTTGCAAAGAGTAGTGGCAGCAGCACCCGGTCTGGCCTGAAAGGGTAAGTGACTGGAGAGAAAAACTGCAGAAAATTTAGAAAATTACTTATAATAAAGAATATAAGGAAAAGGAGATGTAATGTATAGGGACAGGATGACAAATACTTAAAAACCTGAATTCAGAGCATGTGCAGTTTTAATTACTAATACGTAGCCTTTAATACGTATAAGGCACTGTGCTAAGGATTTCACATAGAGTATCTTATGTAGTTCTATGAGGTAGGTACTATTAGTGGAAAAAAGGCAACAACCCACACAGTGGCAATCTGCCTAATGCCTAATTCTGCAATAGTCCTAGAATTAAACCTGGCAGTCCAACCCCAGAGACCATGTTTATTAACTTCACTGCACACACACACACACACATACACACACACACACACACGAAGGTGGGGGGAGCATAAAACTAATCAAGACAGTAAGACTTAGCCAGGGCCTTGTCTATCTATAACTAAGGAACATTTATCAGTTCCTTCTTATCATCACTAACTTATAACCATTTCTTTCCAAAAAGAGTGAAAATGGCTCTCTGAGGGTGTTAGGTTAGACAACAATAAACCTGTATAGAATTTAGTTATTACTAATGATCTTTGTATGGTATATTTAGTGATTTAGCCATGTTTAGTCATAGGAAACATTCCTTATTGTGTGTCTAAGTTTAGAAAGCTTATATTAAAAAAAGTTAGTCTAAAAAGGTCCAAGTAAAATAATATTATAATTTAATCATGGAAATAGAACCCATATACAGATGTACAGCCCCATCAGTTATCTTCTCTTCAACCCCCTGCCCCCCAACTCAAAGAAATGAGAGCAGTTATATTCAGACAATTGAAGCCACATAGCATGGTTATGTAACTCAGATATCTGAAGTCCACAGAGCAGATCA
>NW_005364596.1:6528035-6537652 GCF_000412655.1 Myotis brandtii
TTCCTGCTTGCTCCAGCTCTGTGGCTGCCGGCCGCCATCTTGGTTGTGTTAATTTGCATATAGTCACTCTGATTGGCTGGTGGGCGTGGCTTGTGTGTAGCAAAGGTACAGTCAATTTGCATGTTTTTCTTTTATTAGATAAGAGTATCTATAAAATGTTAGTGCTGATTCATTCTCCTATTTTGAATCTATGCAAGCAAATATTTTTTTTGTGGGGGGTAGTTATTTTTTCTTTTTATCTGATTTACCTTGTTAATTTTAACATAGTAAGTAAGAGTCTCTGCAGGATTTTTAGGTTGTCTTTTCAGAAAAAAAAGATTGTCTTATCAGCTGATGACAGGAGGAATAAATGCTGTAATACCTGATTTTCCTTTGGAATATGACCAGTTTAGTGATACACTTTCTCGGTTCACTCATGAACATTTTATTGAGAGCTTTTTATATAATAGGCCGTACAGATGCAGAAATGATGAGTAAGGCAAACATCATTTTCACTCATTGAGTTTAGGTTCTATTCAGGGAAATATATCTTAAGCAAGTGTGTATGCAAATTGTTTATTACAAATGTAGGACGTATCTAATAGAGAACAGCATGTTGCTAGCAGAGGAGACTGATCTAGACTGATCAGTGGAGTGGGGTGTAGCAAGTTAAACAAGGCTTTTCTAAGGAGAAATTTTTGGATAAGTAAGTGAAATGAAGTGGGCTTTTCTAAGGAGAAATTTTTGGATAAGTAAGTGAAGAAAAGGCAGGGAGCAGTCATGATCTCATGTACAAAGGCTGGGAAGGGTGTCAGGAAAACAAAGAGGTTGGTGCTGCTGGAGAGGGAGGAGGAAGGAGGGAAGAAATTCCAGGTGGACAAACATTGTCATATATAGAATGACCCATGATCCCAAAATTTCAAAAAAAAATTGTTCTTTGATTTAAAGACCTTTGCTGGCAACCGTGATCTTAAAAACGTAAGTACTGTACTGTTAAGTGATTAGAAGAAAAATATTTTCCTTCTAGACCCTCTTCCATTTTACTATTAATCATACCAGTGTTGAACTAGAAAAAAACAAAAAGGGACATTTAGATGCTAACTGTATTGTGGTTTTGTAGGAGTCAACTTATATATAGTACTTGAAGAAACCTTAAAAATTATGAACTTTTCATATGGCAGAGTTGTAGACATATTTCTTATAGCAAAATAGATGAAAATTAAAGGGCTAAAACCTGAAATGAGGACAAGCTTACTAGCATGCCAGTTGCTTGGGTTTAGAAATAGTACCACTAAGTGCATAGCAGCTTGAAGAAAAATAGTTACTTAAATTAGGAGGCACCAGTAGACTTCAAGATTTGATTTTTTCCCATTAAAGAATGTTTAAGTGATGAAGGTAGGAAATGATTTTACCACAAAACTAGCCTGACTTTTACTTTCACCCTGAGAGCATAACAGTCAATTGCACTAATCTGTTCTGCCAACCAAAATGTGGTTGAGATTTTATTCAATCATAGTTCGATATTGTTCCAAGTAAATTCAAAACCTCTTTAAGCTTGGCACTAAGACAAGGATCATATAAGAAATGACTTATTTAAAAAATACATTGAATACTTACCATGTGTTGATCACTTCTATGTGATATGGGAGATAGATAAGAGACAGTTCAACCCCCAAGGCATTTTGGAGAGGACTTACATTTTTCGACATGTAAAATATAAGAGATGGCAGGATATAACAGATGCCATGTGAAAATACCATACAAAATCAGAAGAGGGAAAGCTCCATTGAAATGGAAAATAAGATAAAGAAGCCTGGCCAGCAAAGTGGCATTTGAAACACCTTTAAGGAAGAAACTAAAATATTAATAATAATCTCAAAATAATACAAAAGCTGTCTATGTTGACCGTTGCATGTTAAGTGCTTTACATACATTTACTCATTTGTTCTGTCCAAGAATTACTTGAAATAGCATTTTTATCTCCAGTTTATTGATAAGGAAACTGAGCACCAGAGATATAAAAGCATGTTCTAGCTCAGGACCAGTACATTTAAATTCAGACATATCTTACAATGGAGCCTGTCCCATTATTTATTCTGCCTCTCAGGTGGAGGGTCCAGGAAGAAACAAAGAAATAAGAAGTCAAAGTATGTCCTGAAATCCTAGGCATCCTATTTTTCAAGGTAGGGTATGGATAAGAAAGCAAATCCTGAAAGACCAGGAGTCCTTTCTGGAATTTAAGGTGCCGTACAGCTAGTAAAACAAGCAAAGGCTAAATTTTATAGGGGCTTCAATGAAAAGCAAAGAAATGTGAACTGTATTTGATAGAGCACAGAAAACAAATTAAAAACAACACTGATTAGAAGAGTGATATGAGGAATGCAGGGTTTACTAAGATTAGCCCAGCCGTGGAATGAAAGGAAAGAGAATAGAGAGTGAGAACACGTCCATAGTCCAGGAGAATGATCCTCAGAGTCTGAGTTGTGGTGTCAGCAGAGGGAATAGGAAGAAAAAAAATATATGCAAGAGACAGAGCAAAAATAAAAGGAGGAAATGGCAGTGAGAAGCTTTGAAAGGTTTTTAATTCAGGAGTCCATTATTTTTTAATGTTTTGGGAGACATAAAAGGTCTCTAAGCAAAAAAAAAAAAAAAAAAGAAAGAAAAAAGAAAAGAAAAGAAATGAAATTCCACGGTTTTTCCTTCACATCTAACGGTTCTTAGTGTAGTCCACTTTTATTTTATTTAGGAGGAAATGTCCCTTACTGTGCATCCCGGGCTTGTGCTAGGCTACCTCATTATTGCTCCATCCTTTGTGCCTGGCATCTTCAGATGGATGGCTTTTTCCATCATATATCATCACCATGACAGCACAGGGATGATCTACTACAGCAAGTGCTGTAGCCCTGATGATGTGGATGGTAGTAATAACACAGCCTACTCAGGGGAGCAAAAGCCAGTGTGTGTGCGTGTTTTTTCTTAAAGGTAAACTGGAAAGGTGGAGAGGGAAAAAAATGAGCTAAAAAATTAAATACTGCCTTTTCAAAGATTCAAAATAACTACTGCAGCGTTGGCAAGAGGCAATATGATAAAGCAGAGAGCATGGAGAAATAGAATGCTGCGGATAATACTGAAATTCACCCTGGGAATCACAGACGTAGAAATCAATTTTAAGATTTAAAAATTGAATTGGTAATTTTTGACCCACACTGTGATTGAATTATGTGCATCGTGGATCTTAATTAGAGTTGCATGCCCATCAACTAAAACCCTTGAGTGTGTAGGAAGCAAAAATATCATGTAAGTGCATTTTACAAATAAAAGACCCTAAATCTGACATGAAAAAATTATTTTTTTTCTGAGAATTATCTTACCCTAGTTTTTATAGTTCAGAGCATAAGAAAAATCCCAAGTTCTGATTGATAATTTAATATATTGTTGCAGCATACAATTTGAATTCTAGTCAGGAAAATTAATAATGCTATGGATTTCAATTTTTATATTTGGAACATTGACGAAAGTGAGATTAATGTTTTAAAATAAAGGCTCTGATTTAAATCAGTTTCCTACACCTCTCCTGAGCTGATTCAGTCTCTCTCGTAGTTTAAACATTGTGGACGCCTTAATTTTCAAATTTACAGCTGTGGCTTGTAAAGAGTTTCTGTTTCCTTCTCATATATACAGATCAATTTCCCTGGTTGCTGGTGTCTTAATCATATAATCATTTGGGTTGGAAGGACCGACACTGGGGCACTAATCTATCCCCATGAATCACAGCAGAATTGATTCTATTATTACTAAGTCATTCCTGATCAATGGGTGTGGGTTTTCAGCCTTGAATCGCTCCAATGATGGCGATTCCACAGCCTCCCCTGGCAGCTGGTGCCATTCCCAACTATTCATATTGTTATAAAGTTAGTTCTTATATTTAACCTAAATTTCCCCTTGTGGGGTGGAAGCCCATTACTTCTTACTCTGTTCTCGTTGACTAATGAGAATTAGTCCCTCTCCTCTTTATAACATCCCTTAATGAATCTGCAGACAGTTATGTTTCCCCCCAGTCTTCTCTTCTCCAGACAGAACATGCCCACTTCCCTTAACCTTTCCACATAGGTCTTATTACCCAAGCCCTTTATCATCTTTGTGGCTCTCCTCTGAGCTCTATTCTATGCCTCTTTTGAAATGTGATGCCACCGCCTAAAGGCAGCATTTCACTGGAGGCCAAAACAACTGAAGAGAGTGCAGAATAGTAGCTTTTTGATGTCTATGACAATTTTTATTAACTATTCTACTGCCACTTAGTAGAACTAGTAGTAATTGACTGTATGCAAGAAGAACCCTGCCCAGGTCTTGCTAAATGCGTGGGCTATGGTAGCTGCAAATCCACTGCTATTTGCATGTATGGTTCCTTGAAGAGATCATTGATGGCAGAAGCAATGTCTCTATAGCAGAAGCATCTAGGACAGCGGTTCTCAACCTGTGGGTCGCGACCCCTTTGGTGGTTGAACGACCCTTTCACAGGGGTTGCCTAAGACCATCCTGCATATCAGATATTTACATTACGATTCATAACAGTAGCAATATGACAGTTATGAAGTAGCAACGAAAATAATTTTATGGTTGGGTCACTACATGAGGAACTGTATTTAAAGGGCCAGAAGGTTGAGAACCACTGATCTAGGAGAGTCTCTCAACTTGGATTCTTTACAATGCTCAGCTGTCCTCCACTCCCAAATCAGTAACAAACAGCAACAAGGTAAAGTGCTCAACAATTAGTCTTAATCATTCACTTTTAGCATATTTATTACTTCTGTCTTTCTTTGTCTATACATGATCAAAGAATTTAAAAAAGCTATACAAGAAAATGGGGAAAATCTACATATACTGTTTAAAACCACAATGGTTTTAGTTTCTCCTTTTTCAGTTGGCTGTGTACCACTTACTAGGTGTACCAGTTAATAATGCAGACTTTTTTCAATAGATGGGGTTACACATATGTTGATATATATGCGATTTGATATGTATGCTATTTTGTTGTATTGACAAGCTTCAAAACTTCATATGTCAAATTTTCTGAAGGTGTTAACATCATAGATATTTTTACGCTTAAAAATGTCAAATTTTGTGCCAAAAAAAGAGCATTTGCGGGAAGTTTTAATTCATTACTTTATTTTGAAGAAAAGGTTATCGTATACTTCAGGAAGCTTATAGTGAACGTGCTCCATCTCAAGATACTTTGGAATGCTAGTTTAAACGCTTTAAAAGTGATGATTTCAATGTGGAAGACAAAGAACGTCTAGGTCAACCGAAAAAGTTTGAAGACCAACAATTAAAAGCATTATTGAGTGAAGATGCGTGTCAAACTCAAAAACAACTTGCAGAAAGATTAAACATTGCTCAGCAATTTCCAATCATTTACAAGCAATGGGAAAGATTTTAAAGGAAGGAAAATGTCAACTGAACAAAAGACAAATGGAAAACCGAAAAAACTGGCAATGCAAAGTGCATTTATTTTGAGAATCCCAAATGCACAAAATCATGGGTTGATCCAGGTCAACCATCAACATCAACTGCAAGGCCAAATCGCTTCAGAAAGAAGACAATGCTCTGAGTGTGGTGTGATCAGGAAGGTGTAGTGTATTATGAGCTTCTAAAACCAGGTGAAACCATTAATACTGATCGCTACTGACAACAAATTATCAATTTGAACCATGCTTTGATCCTAAAACGACCAGAATGATGTTCCAGAAGACACAGCAAAATAATTTTGCATCATGATGATGCACCATCACACACTTCAAAACCAGTTAAAGACACGTTAAAAGATCTTGCCTGGGAAGTATTAATCCACCCACCATATTCACCAGACCTTGCTCCTTCAGATTACCACTTGTTTCGATCGATGGCACTTGCACTTTCTGAGCAGCACTTCAAAACATACGAAGAAGTAGAAAATTGGGTCTCTGAATGGTTTGCCTCAAAACAAGAAAAGTTCTATTGGGACGGTATCCAACAAATTACCTAAAGATGGGGGAAATGTGTAGCTAGCAATGGACTTTACTTTGAATAAAGCACTTTTGATGTTTCTCTTGAAATTATCATGTTTTTTTTTATTACAAAATCCTCCATATACTGGTACACCTAGTATATGTTGACTTTTAAAAATTCACAATTTAATACAATAATTTTCCCCAAATGTCACTGCACAAAACAATAGCAGAATTCACAGAACTTAGAATACTAGATCTGGAAGCAGTGTTAAAAATACCCCTCTTTAGTAAGCATTTAATAAAACCCAGAGAGATTAAATGAATTGCTTAGTCAATCTTTTTTAAAATTGATTTTAGAGAGAGAAAAAGAGAGATACATTGATTTGTTTTTCCACTTATTTATGCAATCCTTGTTTGCTTCTTTTATTTTCCCTGACAGTAGATTGAACCTGAAAACAAGAGCCTGCTTAATCTTAAGATTGATTCATTATTTAAATAATTTTTAAAACAGGAATGTAATTATTTACCTACTAACTGCCAGTTAAGAAGCTTAGCATATGAAATATAAAATACTGGAGAGAATTATGCTAAGTGAAATAAACCAGTCAGAAAAAGACAAATACCATATGATTTCACTATATGTGGAATTGAATGAACAAAATAAATCAACAAACAAAATAGAAGCAGACTTATAAATAGACAAAATAGACTGCCAGTTATCAGAGGGGAGGGGTGTTACCCAGCTGGGTGAAAAAAGTAAAGAGATTAAGGGGGGAAAAAGCAACTGATAGACAACAGTATGATGATGGGAGGGAAGGGAGGTGGAGGGACATAGAAGAGGGTATAGGAGGAATAAATGGTGATGGAAAGAGACTGGACTTGGGATGGGGAACACATACTACAATATATAAATGATATATTAAACTCGTACACCTGAAAACTACATAATTTTTATTAGCCAATGTCACCCCAATAAATTCAATAAAAGAGAAAAAAATTACACAACTAGTTAATGATACAGCCAGGGTCAGTACTCCTCCCCACCTTCACACCCCCCACCTCCAGTTCAGTGTTTTTCTCACTGCACTTCACTGGGGTATCACGTGTTAAATCTGGTTAAGAGTCAAATAATTATTTTACAAAGTAAAAAAAATCCTTGCACAGAAAGGAAGGAAGGAAGGAAGGAAGGAAGGAAGAAGGAAGGAAGGAAGGAAGGAAGAAAGGACCAAAGATGAGATATGTCTTATGCTAAACAGCTAGTTATTTGAATTTTCTGGACCAGAATTCATGTCTTCTAATTTTCACAATATATTTTCTGTTACAAAAGCCTGCCTCTCACTATTCCAATGCCATTCCATTCTTTTCTAAATATTAGAGAATTAGATTTGCCGAAGTTCAACTACAAAATAGAGATTACTTTAGTTGTATGTGAGGAGAAGCAGTTGTAAAAGTTAGTAGGACTTTGAGAGCTGCCAGTGACTATGTGCTTCCACTACATGCAAAAGACAAAATCATTTGGGAAAACATAGTCAGATGCTCTTGTAAGTTTAGGGCCATGTTTTAAAACAACAAGATTTAGCTCGTGTCTCCATAATTAAGTGTGTGTTCTGTGTAGTTTATGTGGTGGATGCTCAGTAGTCATCTCTTATATTTTATTTCAACAGTCATCTCTTTCATTTCTAATAATAAAGTTCAGCTCTATTTTTTAATGAGTGAGGGATAAGAAGGAAAATCTATACCATCAAATTTAATGTGGATACACAACTTCCAGGAATCTTCCTAAAATGGGGTTATGATTGAGTAGATCTAGAGTGAAACCTAAAATTCTGCATTTCTAAAAAGTTTCCAGGTGATAACAATGCTGCTTGTCCTCAGGTCACACTTAAAATATAAAGAATTAGTTTAAGATCTATGTTAGCTGGACTGGATTCCAACCAGTGGAAGTATCAATGCCCTGAGAAAGGTAGTCACATGACATCTTCTCTTCCTTAATGCACTGTTTCAACATGTGCGTGATAGGGCATATGAGTAAATTGTGGCCTTTTCATATCTGTATTTAATTCGGTTCTTCGGTTCCTAATTCCCATTAAAATACTTCTCTGAAGTTGCCTGCCTGTGTCTCTGAGCATAAATTGCTTTTCAATTCTGCATCTTCAGATTGTTTATTATATCTTTCTTAATCCTTACAACTTCTCAGTATTGCTTTCCTAGAGCTCCAAAACATTCTACTAATGTTGTTTATTAATATATTTTCTTTCCTTCTGGGTTCTGAAAGCCAAAATGAACAATCTAGAGTCTTTGGTAGTGCTCCCATTTGAATTGTTCAGGGATCTATCAGAAGATAGTAGCTATGCATCAATTCGGACAGAAGGTTGGACTTGCTGGGCTACCTACAGAGCATATTCTAAAGCAGCCATTTTCAACCGGTGTGCTATGGCACACTGGTGTGCCACAAGACTTTTTATAACATGCAATACCTGACCCAGAGGAACTGAACTCTTCCCCTTAGATTGTCAAATTAAAAATAACAACAGCCATCTGGTGTTAATGAATCAAAATTATACATTTTTTATCAGATCACAAAAAATTATTTTGTGATGTGCCACAAAATTTTAGTAATGAGTTTATGTGTGCCATGAGATTAAAAAAACACAAGCCCTTGCCCATTTGGCTCACTGGATAGAGCGTCGGCCTGGGGACTGAAGAGTCCCAGGTTCGATTCCGGTCGAGGGCAGTCGAGGGGCATGTACCTTGGTTGCAGGCACATCCCCAGTGTCTCTTCCCTTTAGATTGTCAAATTAAAAATAACAACAGCCAACACATCAATAGCCATCTGGTGTGAATGAATCAAAATTATAAATTTTTTATCAGATCACAAAAAATATATTTTGTGGTGTACCACAAAATTTTAGTAATGAGTTTATGTGTGCCATGAGATTAAAAAAAAAACACAAAATAAAACATTGAAATTTGTTGTTCTAAAAAATACAGCAATAGCAATTAGAGGTATCCTTAGCTTTTCAAAAGTTTACTTTAGGCCACTTTCCTTTTATGAAAGACCTGTTTATAAATAAAAAACACACAAAATAAAACATTGAAAATTGTTGTTCTAAAAAATACAGCAATAGCAATTAGAGGTATCCTTAGCTTTTCAAAGGTTTAAAAAATATTACATCCAGCATTTGTTTTGAAGCAGCTGATACAGGGGTAGCACACACCCAGGGCACACTGCCAACCTCCTTCCCTGGAAACCACATTCAGCATCTCAGCATCAACTCACCATAGCTATGAACTGTGTCTGTGAGCATCTATTTTCGGATAGTGGGGGAATCCCGTATACGGATCAGTCAGTTCACCTAAGGCTAATGCAGAGCACCCAGGGAAGAAACGTATCTGGGAGAGGCATGACAGGAGAGACCCAGCCCCTCCTTGGAGAGGACACAGTGAGGGCTTCTGGATGGTGGATAAGTTAGTGAAGAGTTCCATCTCCAGTACAGTTGGGCCTTGACTTACGAGTTTAATTCCTTCTGAGACCGAGCTTGTTAAGGAGCTCGTTAACTCAAATTACTCTATCAACTCAATGCAAAAAATCGGCTGAGAGACAGCTGGTATCTCAAAAAACTCGTTAGTCGGGACACTCGTAAGTCAAGG
>NW_005364596.1:6537719-6550058 GCF_000412655.1 Myotis brandtii
GAAAGCAACCCAAGTGGATGCCAGGAAAAGCCAGGCATGGAGAGATGCCACCAGGACTGGAAGTCACTGAGGAAGCATTCTCTGGGTGCCCACAGGGAAGCGTGGAAGTTTGCCAAGAACATCACACACTAGGGTGTCTACTAATGATGAAGCTTAACATCCTGCCAGTTGATGAGGGAGAAGTGTTCCAATATCACAAGCAAGAAAATGAAGGGTGGATTTGGAGTTGAGAGGATAGATTGGTAACTGACACACCACTCAAATGCCACACGCTCTCAATCTGTCCCTTCCTGCTGGCTGTTGCTTAAGGTGTGAAAAATATAACAATAATGAAAGATGAAACTCTTAGAAAATGCTAAGTAATATTAGCTTTTGCTATGAATCTAATACAATATTATCTGGAGGTTTTAGTAACATGAATTGTTTTATATTTGTCTTACTTCTAGCTTTAGTTTATGTATCTTCTCTTCTATATGCATGTTTTATTTTTTTGTATGTTTTAAAATATTTTCTTAAATATAAAGATATTAAAATGAGTACATAAGTTATTTCAAATTAAATCTAAATAGGCATCAGTTTCTTTCAAATTAATCTTGAATATAATTTTTCTAAAATCCCACAACATTTAATTTAAAATTTGTAAACAAAATTTACATATATAATGTTGGCAATATAATTGTCTTTCGTGTTCTTTTCAATTCAGAGTTTGATGTTTGTCCAAAGATTTACAATAAATATGAAATATAACATTTTTTTTAGTATGTAAACATTTAAGAATAGAAAACAAGTGGGAAATTTGGGAAATAGTGGTAGCACAAGACTAGTGGTTTTTTTTATCTCTTTATATCTATACTAGAGGCCCAATGCATGAAATTCATGTAAGAGTAGGCCTTCCTTTCCCCGGCTTCGAGTACCGGCTTCCCTCTGGCACCTGGGACCCGGGCTTCATATGGAAGGTTGTCTGGAAGGACATCTGGTCTAATTAGCATATTACCCTTTACAGTAGGTTCTTGGGTTACATCGGAGATCCGTTCCTATAGCGCGATGTAATGTGATTTTCGCCCTATGTCAGAACCCACCTGCATTAGCACCTACGTTACTCACATGGAACACATACACAGCAGTAATGAAGTGAAACAATAAAAAAAGTTTAAAACAAAGATAACAATTCCTGACCTTTACTTGTGGTTAATAAATAATTAAAAAACATAAAGCACATATGTATATACATCAAAATAATGGAACTTTTTTTATATAAATAAATGGGAGATGGCAATATAACCATGAAACAATGTACATTGAGTCTGACGTAACCCGAGGACTGTCTGTATTATTGTAATTATGCTAATTAGACCGGACATCCTTCCAGATGACCTTCCAGATAAAGCTGGGGCTGTGAGGGAAGCCTGGGTCTCGGGTGCCTGCTAGTGGCCAGAGGGAAGTTGGTGCTGGCAGCCGGGGGAAAAAAGGCCTACTCTTGCACCAATTTCATGCATCAGGCCTCTAGTTACAGATATAAAAGCCTAAGTGACCGGCCGGTAGCTATGACATGCACTGACCACCAGGAGGCAGACACTCAATGCAGGAGCTGCCCCCTGGTGGTCAGTGTGCTCCCACAGCGGGAGTGCTGCTCAGCTGACAGAGGGGTGCCAGATGTCGGGCTGATGGCTGGTGAGTGCAGCTGCGGCAGTGGCACAAGCCTCTCCCGTGGACACTCCCCCACGCGGCCGAGCTGCAGTGGCAGACTCAGCAGGGTGAGATGGGCAGGAGCCCCATGGCACCCTGCCCGGGCTTGGGCTCCTCCCCTGCCACCTGCCACTTCGCGTACTACTTTGTGCTGTGTGGGATCGACATGGACAGCAGTCTGGAGCCCAATGAGCTGGCGGGTAAGGCCAGGCTGTGGCGGTGCAAAGGTCCATTGATTTCCACAAGCCAGGCCAAGGGACCCCACCGGTGCACAAATCCATGCACCGGGCCTCTAGTGTTCTCATATAATGAGACAAAACAACTATAGTGGGAAACTAAAAACCCACTGACCAATCCTGTTACCAGTTCAAATATTTAAAAAATCACATGGAAACATTGTTTCTATCCTAACAATGTGAACAAGTAGAATAAGAAAAAATCATTTAGCCTTTTTTTGTTTGTTTGTTTTACTATAACTGAGCAGAGTAGGCAAAGACTAAAATAACTACATTCCAGAAGAGGCAGAAACTTGTGTCTTTCCTGTGGGAGAAGATAACCATGTCTCCTTTTAGGCAAGAAGAGGAAGGGTTCTCCATAGATGGGGTCAGGAAAACTCAACCACGCTTTTGGCAGTATTTAATGTCAATATATTGCATGCATAAAGGATTAGCTCCAGAGGAATCCTAGTGATATAATAAGTCCACATCCACAATTTCCCACAGGCCTTCACTGGATGGATAAAGTTTAGTGAATTTGAGCCTGGGAAAAGGCAAGTGAGTTGAAATAAATTCTATCCCGCAATGTATTTCCCCAAGTCCATTGATGGGACAGGTCAAAAGACAAAAGAAATCCCTCTGGGAAACGCGGCACTGAATGAAATGTAGCATAGCTCTGAAGGCTTGGACTTAACAGGAGAGCTGAGAGAAATCCCTCAGGGACCACAGAGCCTTCACCAAGGGCATCGAAATGGCCTCCCAAGCCGCAGGGAAAGCACAGCAGGGTGAAGAGAGTTCTCCTAAGTAATAATAATAAAGTCCAGGGGAGGTCTAGGGAGTACAGATAACTCCCCAGGAGGAAAATCAAAGCTACTGGCTAGGCAGTAACACAGATAAAGGTCTCCTACAAGTTTGAAAGTTGACTACTGAGCTGTAAGTGTAAAAAGATATGCATAGTGTTGCAAGTGCTGAGAGTCCAAACTCTATCGAAAAGAAAATCCTAACCCAGCCTTACAATATTTGAAGCATGAGGTAAAGTGACTCTAACTAAAGCTGTAATGCAGCTCAGGCTCAGCTTAACCACAGCTTAGGTTAGGGTCAGTACCAAGTAGCCCTTGGTACTAGCAGCCTGTCAGGAAAAAGGCCATGTCCTTTTCTGAGTATATATTATTTTTGTCAACCTCTATATTTCATACATGCTGTTTAGCATAATATCAAATTATGATACATGCAAACAAGCAAGGATATATGATACAGAATTAAGAGAGAAGAATTAGCTTAGCTGGTGTGGCTCAGTGGTTGAGCTTCGACCTGTAAACCGGGAGGTCATGGTTCGATTCCCGGTCAAGGCACATGCCCAGGTTGTGGGTTCAATTCCCAGTGTGGGGCGTGCAGGAGGCAGCCAATCAGTGATTCTCTTTCATCATTGATGTTTCTCTCTCTCTCTCCCTCTCCCTTCCTCTCTGAAATCAATAAAAAATACATTTCAAAAAAGAGAGAATTAATAGAAAGAGACCCAAAGATCTGCAGATGTTGGAATAAATAGACAAGAACTTTACTATAAATAAATAAAACATATATGTTAAAGGATCCAGTAGAAAATTTTTCATTACTTGAGTAGGAATTTCTCCAGATAAACTGAAATCATGGTAATGTGGAGGAAAATAGCTCTTTTTCTGTTTTAGGGCAATGATTTCCTTAAAAACAGACCCTTTCATAGATAACAACTTTAATTTCTGGAAAAATACAAAAGTCAATTATGGGAGCACTCGAGGAAGTGTTTAATAGATGTAAACTTTGAAGCAGAGTCAAAAAAAGGAGTAAGTAAAAAGTACATGTTGAGTTATTTGTTTCTGTGGCCCTTTTCAGACAGTAGCTGCAATTATGGTAATGGTAGAGGATAAAGAATAGACATACTTTAACGTTGATGGAAGAAGCATAAATTATAAGTCTTGGAAAATTATGTAATAAATTTAAAATCTGCATACTTTATGTCTAGCCAATTCTCTTGTAGATATGACTCAGAAAATTTGTTGCCCCTGTTTTTCCTTATATATTTGCAAGATTGTTCACATTAACATATTTATAGTAGAAAAAAGAATGAAAAAGACTAATTCATAATTAAATACCACAAAATGGAAAAATCTCACCAACAAGTTGAATGAAAACAGATTACAAAAGAAAAGAAATGAATGATTAAGTTTATATAAAGTTAAAAAATATAAATACAATGATCAATAACTGTAAATAAATAATCATCATAAAAATCAAGATGGCTATTAATCTTTATGGAGATGAGAGAGGGGCAAAATGGATGCTTTTTGATCTAGCATTATTCTTTTTTATGTAATTACTGATTAAATGTTTACTTAAAATTGTACACATCTGTTTTATGTATTTTCCATATGTATGATATATTTTATACTAAATATATATTTTTAAAAAACTAAGGTACTTTTCCTTTGAACAAAAATATCCCATGTCTAATAATTTAGCCTATAGGCATATTCACAAAAGCAAGAAATGTATGTACAACTATTGCAGCATTTTTCGTTAATGAGAAAATAATTGAAGCAATATAAAACTTATCTACAGAGAATGGGTTCTATTGAATATTTCATGGTACAGCTGTATTTATGCTGATGTTAAAAGAGAAAGTTTTTCTGTGCTGATGTAGAAAGACTTCTAGATATCAGAAAATTATTGTGTAGAAATAAATAAGTGTGAAGGTGAATACATGCATGGGATGTTTCACTGAGATTTTTCTGGAAGCATATGTTATAATCTGCTATTTCTTCTTCTCTTCTTCATCCTTCTCACTGCCCTTGGAGGCTGGCCAGAATAGATTAAATCTGAGTTTGATCAAAGGGGATCTTGGTTGAAGATCCAAGAAAGAAAGGAAAGTGTGGTCAAAAGGGAAATTGCCTGGCTCCTTCCCATCTCAGGCTCCTTGAATTTTGAAAGCTCCCACCTCTCCTCTTCAGATTTCTGTACTGTCTTTTTTGGTTTCCCAATACCTTAGTTCGATCTTGTAAATAGGCCCTTTATTAAATTCTCAAGTTATTGTAATTTGATTGTGTCATTTTTTCTGTTATAAGAACAATACATATTTAGTATAATGGTACTAAGAACCATGGTACGATTCAAGAGAATAAGCTAAGACTATTAATTCTACTAAAGCACACTTTCAAAGGTTTATTGTTAAGTGTGTGGGGGGGAGGCAAGTGAGGAGTGGTTTAATTCCAGTCATATGAAAGTATTATATATTCATATCTAATTATGTAAATAGAATAATGCTTTATATACTATCTGGTAGGTTTTGTTTTTAGTTTCTGCTATTTTGTGCTATCCTGTGATACTTCCCCAAGGATGGCTAAGGACTGCAATTTTTGTTCATTAATTTATTCATTTATTCAAAATGCTTGATAAAGTTAAGTTTCTCTGAATAGAAGAGTCAATCATGGCTTTTGAATTTGAAAATCATGTGTCCCTACAGCACTCATGACAGGCTTTTGCAATCCTCCTTCTGTGAAAATCCAGGAACTAGGAAAGGATTGCAAGTAAGGAGAATTTGGGTGGGAAAAGCTTCCTGAACTAGGTAGGACTCAGAGGCCGCATCGTTTCCTAATGGTATAAGTATCACACATGTTTAGCAAGTCTTAGGATGGAAGTGATCTTTAACCATTTCCAGGAATGTCCCCCAAAGAATCAAGGTATTAATTAACTTATTCTCTCCATAGAGTGTAACAGTAAAGAAAGTACCTATCTAGTAAAAAACAGGTCTGAGAAAAATTTGAAGAATTTTTTTGGCCTCAGGGTAGGGTAGGAGCAGTAGCAAGTTTCCCATTATTCATTCATTCATTCAAAGTTTGTTTATTGGAGGCCTTCTATATGTCAGACACATTGCAATAGACTTAGACAATTTTAATATCAGCCCCTAGAAAGAAGAAACCTACCAAGAAGGGGTCCTGGTGGCTAACTGGGCTCAAATTGATAAACAGAGCATAACAGCCATTTCTAACTAGGAGCCTCTCATGCAAACCCTATGTCCAGGAGAAGCTTGCACTAAGCAGCCTAACTCACCAATGAACTGTCTGCCTACACTGTCTTTCTGCCATCTGAGCCAACCCGTATAAAGAATTTCCTCAACCAATAGGGCTGAGACTTGCTCAGTACATTGAGAGCTATGCAGCTATATCCTCATTAATATCTTTCCTGACCAATCCGAGCAGCTCCATCCTCACCAATCAAAACAGTGCTTTTTGGATCAATCAAACTGAGGATGGACCAACCAGGGACCAGGGTCAGGGACTTCTCTCTCCATAAGTAAGCTCTCCTCAGGCTCAGGGAGCTCACTTTCCCTTTCCAGTGAAGACTGAATTTCCCTGGCTGGAGCCAAAACCTGGAAGATGTCTCACTGGAGTGGAGCAAGGTAGAACTGAATGCATCAGAGCAGAGCTGTTTAGTCAGAGAAGGGCCTTACCCCAGGGCCACCTTGTTCCAGGCCCACCTCATACCAGAGTCACCTCTCACAGCTCTCACAGTTCCACAATGTGCTGCTTCAGAATAGAGCTCTTTGCACTGAATAGTTTCCCCTTTTGGGAGATTCTTGTTGGCATTGGATTGGCACCAAACATTGGTTAACAATGATGAGTAATATTACTTGCCTTCATGAAGTTTACACTGTAGAGCTGGGCACAGAGAATAAATATATTAAAAAATAGAATGTTATATTATGGGAAACTTCTAAGGGATAGATGACGTACAGAAGAACAAAACTTAAATAGGGCAGCGATGGCATACCTCAGTGAAAAAGTGACTTTAGAATGAACACTTTAAAAATATCAGAAGAGCATTGTAAGCAGGCAGAATAAAGAGATAGTAGACAGACTATCTCTTTAAGGTGGAAGGATGCCTGATTGGTTCACGGAACTAGGAGACTAGTGTGTCGAGAGCAGAGTGAGCAGGTGCAAAGTGGGAGAGGATGAATCATACAGGTAAAGAGACCAAATCATAAGTGCCTTGTATATCATCATAAGAACTAAAGCTGTACTCAGGGTGAAGTAGAAATCCATTGAAGGGGTTTAAGCAGGGGATTCACATAATTTAGCTCATGCTTTACCAACCACTTTGATGTATAAACCACTGTAGAGAAAAGAAAGGTAGCAGGAAAATAACTAAAAAGTTATGGCGCTTATTTAGGTGAGATATGTGCTCCAAACCAGGAGAGCTATGACATAGAAAACAAGTGGAAAAGGAGATAACTTGGAAGTGAAAATGAGAGAAGTCCTAGGAAGGATCTCAGTGAAATAAAATCAAAGACTGAATGAGAATGAGGGTCTTTGGAGCGTGCAGGCATGCTCAGATGACAGCACTCGGGTCCACACCCGACACCTTGTTACTACAGAAGTCTCTGAGACCTAGGACACTACCCCAAACACAGGGGTATGATATCTGGAACAAATGGAGATTAGGCTTCTAATTGGGGCACCTTATACAATTTTAGTTCAATTACAGGAAATGCAAGTTATTTTTCTTTTACACTTGAATATTTTAATGGCAACTTATATCCCATTATGTGTATATTTATGGTGTGTATCTAAGACTTCAAAAATCACTAAACTGTCAATAATGGTTACCTAAGGATTAAACAGTGGAATTGTTTAGGGAGTGAAAAGATCTGAAGAAAGTTAGATAATAAAGAAGTTATTATTTTATTTTATTTTGAATATATTTTTATTAACTTCAGACAAGAAGGGAAAGAGAGATAAAGACATCAATGATGAGAGTGAATCATCCATCCTCCTGCACGCCCCCCTAACGGGGATCAAGCCCACAACCTGGGCATGTGCCCTGACCTGGAATTGAACCACGACCTCCTGGTTCATAGGTCAATGCTCAACCACTGAGCCACACCAGCCAGGCAAGAGTTATTATTTTATACTATACTTTTACAAGACTGTTGTAAAAGTTTTGTAATTTAAAAAAGAAAAAAGGGATAGTTAAAAAATTAACTATAGTTTTATAGACTGTGCTATAATGTTTCTCTTGCTAGAGTTACCTTTTTAAGCATTAGTATTCTACAGCGGGTATCATATATGCAGATTTGAATGCATTCCAAGTTACTTAGTTTTTTTAAAAACTAAATATGATTCGAATTTTGCCCAGTTACATGTTTTTCTCATTAACTCTTATTGCCCTCAGCATCCTGTTCCTATTATAATTGTTGTCAATGACTGAGGTAAAGTGGCTATTAAGAAATTCAACCCTCACCTTGACGCATTCTGCTTATTCTCCTGTCCCTGAAAAGTAGCTAGCCCACCCTTCCTATTGCGTGCTTCGACTTTGTAATCACTTCTAATCTCTGACATGTTTCCCTTTATATCCTTTGCTAATGGTAACCTGTTATAGCTTTGCTGTTTTATGTGTCCCCTGGATGCCCTTACTAATTATTTTTTCTGTGAGTGTAATTTTTTTAAACTCATACTTATTCTCTTTAGATGATCACCCTTCTTTTATTCTGTTGCTTTTTTTATCTGTTCCTTCAGAAGAGAGGAAATCTTAAAAAGAACAAAAATAAGACATTTTCCAAGGACAAATTTCTTTCTTCTCTGTTTTTCAGGAAATAAAATGTAGGTCTATTTAGTTTTCTTGAAGAGGTAGTCTATCTTTAGTATGCATTCTTTCAAGTCAGTAAGATGAGTTTTTCTCATTTTATACCTCACACCATCCTTGTGACTTAAAAAAAAAGTCAATAGGAAATACTTATACAGTGCAATGGGAACTCTAATTTTCTTATGGATATAAAATAATAATAAAGCTATACAAAATGTGTTTTGTTTTGTGGTTTTGTTTATTTGTTTGAGCTGCCTGTAAGTTAGTAGAGTGTGAAGTTTGGATTCCTACTCAAAATGTCTTCTAGGCCATTGTAACTTTTTAGGAGAAAGGAAAAGAAGGGGTGAAAAATATGAACCTGGATAGCCTGGTAGATAAAAGGCATTCTAGCATCTATTCACAACGTACAAAACAGAGTAAGGTTTGAGAAACGGAAAGAATCCAAGCAAATAGACTCAAAAGGAGGGAGTTTGAAATATTGCCTATGTAACTGGCAATGCATGTCATCTTATCTGTAAAAAATGTTCTGCTTGTTATTTTTTTAATCCTCTCTATGGTTATTTACTTTCATTTGGATGCTTCTGGAAAAGCTGTGCTTTAACTTTCATAAAGAACATTTAATAGTGAAATTGCAAATAGTGTAAAAGGCCAAGAAGGAAGGGATATGTAATTTTTCACACAAACGTTAACTTGTAGAGCAGTTTTAAGTTCATAGCAAATTTGAATGGAAGTACAAAGAATTCCTATATAACCTCCTTCCCCCTGCACAGCCTTCCCCACTATCAACATCATACACAAAAGTGATACATTGGTTTCAATCAATACTGACACATCCTTGTCACTTGGAGTTCATAGTTTAGATTATGGTTCACTCTGGATAATGTACATCCTATGGGTCTGAACAAATGCATAATGACCTGTATCTACCATGTTAGTATCCCATAGTTTAGATTATGGTTCACTCTGGACAAATGCATAATGACCTGTATCTACCATGTTAGTATCATAGAGAATACCTTTGCTGCTCTAAAACTTCTCTATGCTCTGCCTATTCATCCCTCCCCTCTAAATCCTTGCAGCCATTCATCTTTTTACTGTATCCATAATTTTTCCTCCCCCCACCCAGAATGTCACATAATTGAAATTACATAGTATTTAACCTTTTCACATTGGCTTCTTTTATTTATTTAAGGTTTATAAATTTCTTTTTATGGCTTGATAATTCATTTCTTTTTAGCATTGTATTCCATTGTCTGGATATACCATAGTTTATTTATCCATTCACCAACTGAGGGATATCTTGATTGCTTACAGGTTTTGTCAATTATAAATAAAGCTGTTATATTGTGTGAACATAATTTACCAACTCACTTGGATAAATACCACAGAGTAAGATTTCTGTATCATATAACAAAAGTATGTATAATTTTGTAAGAAACTGCCAAACCATCTTCTAAAGTGACTGTTCCATTTTACATTCCTTCAGCATTTGTTTAAGTGTTTCTTACATGAATTGCCTCATTTCATTCTCATAACAAACCTATAAAGTATATACCATCATTATCATAAGCATGTCATAGGTGAGAAAATGCAAGTATGGAGAAATTAAAATATTTGACCTAAGTCACACAGACAGAGGGTAAAAGAGCATCAGAGACTTTGCTTGTACATCTCCATTTGGAAAGGCACCTCAAACTGGAACTGTGCAAACTTGAGTTCTTGATCTCTAAACCCTAAATATAGCATGCTTCTCCTGTGGTCTTCCCCATCCCAATACTAGCAATTCCATTCTTCCAGTAGTTCATGCCCTAACACTTGCAAAAACCTTTAACTCCTTTTTTTTCTTATCTCACATGTAACACTTAATCCATCAGTAAATATTGTCAGCTATACCTTCAAATTATACCTTATCTTTATTTCTAAATCCACTGCTACCATTCTGGTTCAAGTCAGACAACTGGAATCATTTTTAACTAGCCTCAGTGCTTTTACTATCAATTCCTTTTAGTCTATTCTCATTAGAGCATCTTATGTGATTCTTGAAAATGTAAGTCACAGAATTTGATTTCTTTGCTTAAAACCTTCCAATGTTTTTCTGTCTCACTAGGAAAATCAGCTAATATTTATCAACACTAACAAAGCCCTGCATTGTCTAATAACCCATTTCTACCCCTCTGATCTTATCTTTCCCCACTCTGCCTACTCATTCTTCTCCAGCCATAGCAATATTTTCTAGGTTCATCAATCTCCTCCATGATTTCTGTATCCTCAGCCTGAAATAATCTTCCCCTACTATTTCTTTGGTTACCATCCTGACTACCTCCATATCTCTACCATATGGCTATTAGATCATCAGAGAGCCTGTGTCAACCACACTGTGTAAATTAGACTCCTATATCCCATCCCTGTGACAATTAGTTCTCTTACCACCTTTAGTTTTTCTTAACAACTTTATTTTCATCTTAGCACTCATAAGCACCTTGATAGTATATATTTGTGAGACACTCCCTTGTATATAGATTCATAAGAGCTTTTATTTACTATTGAATCATTTGTTTTTTGTAGTATTCCCTGGCCTATTTTTTTTCCTTTATTGATTATGGTATTACATATGTGTCCTTATTCCTCCATTTCTCCCCACCCCCCATTCATGCCCTCATTTCCTGTTGTCTGTGTCCATTGGTTAAGCTTATATGCATGCATACAAGTCCTTTGGTTGATCTCTCCCCTTTACCCCCATCCTCCCCTACCTTCTCTCTGAGGTTCGACGTTCTGATTGATGATTCTCTGTCTCTGGATCTGTTTTTGTTCATCAGTTTATGTTGTTCATTATATCCCATAAATGAGTGAGATCATGTGGTATTTATCTTTCTCTGACTGGCTTATTTCACTTAGCATAATGATCTCCAGTTCCATCCATGCTGTTGCAAATGGTAAGAATTCCTTCTTTTTACTGCAGCATATTGTGTAGATATACCACAGTTTTCTAATCCACTCATCTGCTGATGGGCACTTAGGCTGTTTCTAAATCTTAGCTATGGTGAATTGTGCCGCTATGAACGTAGGGGTGCATATATCTTTTCTGATTGGTGTTTCTAGTACTCCCCTGGCCTATTTTTATCATGCAATAACCAGTCAGATGTCAGTATAGGAGATGATTAGAAAAAGTTGGACACAAATCCTGACCCATGTCCACATAGATATCCAGATGGTTGATTCTCTAATTATGTCTCCAGGAGACAGTCCTTACAGGACAACATAGTCATGTATGTATTCATTACCTATAATGTCATCAGGATGACTGATCATGTAGAGGGGAATAACTCAAGATCTACAAATCAGTTTATAGCAGGGTCTTGGAACAGCTGAAGAGTTCTGGGAACTTTCTTTCTCCTCACTAACTCCAATATTTGTTCATTCATTCAAAAATCTTTATTGTTCATCTATAATTTTTCTGGAATTCTTTCAGTCACTGGGGATAGAGAAAATAAAATAGGAACAAATTTTTTTCTGATTTTATGAAATTTACTTTCTACTAGGAAGAAACGGACATTCAAGAATATCCTATCTAATAAAAGAGAAACATGGTAATTAGCGTACCACCGCTACCCTTCCCATTGGCTAATCAGGGTGTATGCAAATTAACTGCCAGCCAAGATGGCGGCCGGCAGCCAGGCAGCTGGAAGCGAACATGAGGCTTGCTTGCTTCAGTGAAGGAGGACTCCAACGTTCCCCGCCTGCCTTGCCGGCCTCTGAGCTGGCAGTTTGAAACATTGTAACAAATATAGAAGCTAAACAAAACCCCAGAAACCAGCTTTCAGCC
>NW_005364596.1:6551088-6561878 GCF_000412655.1 Myotis brandtii
GTGCACAAAATTTTGCGCACCGGGACTCTAGTATTTATATAATATTCTAGATTATTATAAATGCTAAGAAATAAAACAAAGCAGAAGTAGAGGATGAAAGTTTGTGAGGAAAGGCCTAATAGCTAACATTTGAGTAGAGACCTGAAGGAAGGAAGTCATAGGATCACTACATGAAGCTCCCTGGGAGCTTAGACTCTTTTCTCACTGGCTTGTAATTTTTCTATTTCTAATCACACTGTAACTTCTAGATTGACATAGTTCTTTAATAAAATGTGCTGGGAAAAGTAGAAGTGTTACTTTTATTGTTCTTAACAACAAAATCTTTTGACTGCTACATGTAGAAAATATTGGTTTCTGGAGACTCTTTAGATGCAGAGAACTGTGGTATAAAGTAATATATGTATGGATCATTTTCATTGTTAAATGTTCATAAAATGAGCTTCTAATCACTGTCAATCTGAAATAAGGCTTTATTTCACCACTGACATATGTGACTGTATTACTTGAATTTAGGTGTGCATATTTTCAGATATATATTTCTGCTTATAAAATAAAAGTGAACATTGAGGGAACATATTAAAAACAATTTTAAAAGTTTATCTATATCTATAAATCCAAAAGTTTAAATTACATCATTAAGTCTGTTTACTAGGCTTTTCTTCCTGATATGGTGGCTGTATTTTCAAGCAGACTCTTCCAATATGGCAAAATAAATGCCATCTTACTTCTCAGCATGCTCAGAAAACTGAAAGGAACACTTTTCCCTGTTAGCTCCAACAGAAGTCTAAGAATGAAGTCTCAGGTTTTGATTGCTCTGGCTTAGATTTCGTACCCATCTCTGAAACAATCACTATGGTAAGGAGATGCAATGCTTCAAATGGCTAGAAATATATGCTCTTTAAATAAGCAACATCAACATTCATGGAATGAGAATGAATGACTTTTGGTCTCAAGAGAAACAGGTCCTTTTTCCAGAAGAGATCATGTGTGCAAGTAAACAGATGTTCATACACTTACCCTTAGTACAGACACTATTTCCCAGAATGTAATGGGCCCAACAGAATGATTCTCTCTCTCTCTCTCTCTCTCTCTCTCTCTCTCTCTCTCTCTCTCTCTCTCTCTCTCTCTCTCTCTCTCTCTCTCTCTCTCTCTCTCTCTCTCTCTCTCTCTCTCTCTCTCTCTCTCACACACACACACACACACACACACACACCACCACCACCACCACCACCACCACCACCTTCACTACCTCCATACTACCAGCATCCCTTTACTATCTCACCATTTGTTTCTGGGAGTGGAAGCATGCCAAGAAAAAATCTAATACAAATGTGAGGGTGGCAAAAGGAGAGAATTATTGCTATGACTTTAATATTTCAGCCCTCAAGTAGTACGGGAACTATGACCATAATTTTTGCTAGTTATAGGTTTGTCTGAATTTCAAAATTAAGAACACATAGTGAAGGATTAAATGTTTTTATAAATACTTTTACACCAAACATTTAGATAATGGAAATTGTACTCTGAACCACAGATTGACCTTACCCACCAATTAAACTTAACCACTGCTGTGCATGCTCAGCAGACAAACTGGTCCTTACAGACGTATATTACTTCCTGTCTCTGCCTTTTCTCCTTTCTCTCTATGTCCATTCCCTTCACTCTCTAAACAATGTAGCCCCAAAGCCAGTAAGTGGGGTATAGAAATATAGATGTTCAGGTTGTGGGCCAGGGAGGAAGGCGGAGGCACAGTGACCAAGAGAAGAGTATCAGATCCAAGCAGTGTAGAGAGGGTATCCACAGGGGAAGAAGGCAGAGGCTAACCTGGGAGATTGAAATATATAGTAAGATGGACCGAATACATACATATAAATGGGAACCAGCATTTTTTACTATCAGGAAAAAGTGAACAAGTATCTAGAGGAAGAAAACAAAAATGAGCCCTGTGGTGTTAGATTGGAAATGGAAGTATTGGAATATCAGTTTCCATGGTTCGATAGGTAGATGCATAGTTAGAATTGATGTAACTGTGTGTTTATTCATGTGAGTGTGTGTGTGTGTGTGTGTGTGTGCACATGCACACTCATCTTTGTTTCACAACTTCTGTCCATTGACAGGTAGCCAGTGCAAGAAGGGCATGTTGACTTTGCCTTGTCTCCTTAGATGCAGGAAATAAATGCCCCGGGTGAAAGGTGTCCTTGTGCCGGGGACTGAGAGAGATTGTCACTAGAGTTAAGAAATCAGAGCCTAAAAAATGTGTTACTTCTTATGAATTTACTACCCAAGCCCAAACTTTGCTTATATTCCTCAATAATTAGCACCCAAACCTAAGGTTGTATTTTTTATTGTTGTTCTGCCAAATGTTCACAAATTTATTGTTTGTTTGTCTAAAAAATATAAAAAGCTGATATGGCTCATCATTTCACTGACCATCATTTGTGATCTCCCATGCTCATGCAGATATAAATTGGGTTTCCTCCTGTTAATCTGGTCTTTTGTCAATTTTATTATTAGTCCGTCCATAAGGACTCGAGAGGAGTAGAGGGATAAATTTCCCTGTTCCCTGATATAGTCTATGGGCGTCTGCTTAAATGCTATTCCTCAGAAAAGTTTTCTCAAATCCTATAGTTTAGATAATTTTCCGTTTTATAAACGTCCCTAGTCCCTTTATCTCTCTTCTAAAACATGTAAATTCCATGGAGGCATGAACAAGGACTAAGATGTTCACTTCAGTATTGCCTTAATTAGTCACCTCAGGGGCTTAATCAAAACTAGTGGAATAAATGTTTAAAAATAATATATTCAAGAAGCAAACACACAAGCCTTTTTCTTTACCACAGACTACCTCAAAATTTCAACACTAGAAGGGTCATTTATGCTGGACCAGTGGTGTTGAGCAACATCATACCCCGCCACTGTTCCCAAGAGCGTGGCAACTGGATGACGAAGTGTGGAAAAGAGTCTCTGGTGGCACATAAACCATAATAGATTAGCCACATCAGTTTCAGCCCCAGGCCCTGGAGGGTGGGGTGACCACAGAGCCACGAGAGTAGGAGCGGTATCTGGAACACGCCATCTTAGTCAGTGTGGGTAGAAGTCAGGCCAGGGTGCATGACTGAGGTGCTGTGTGACACTTCCTGAGTACTCAGGCTATAATTGCTGGTCATTTGAAAAGACTGCAGTATCTCCGAATACATAGAGATAAGAACCAACCCTGTTTGAATTGTTACTCATAATATGACTTCATGTGAGGGCAGCAAAATTTTGAGTTACATTTCTCTCTGGTTTGGGCATTATAAACTGGGAGAGCCAATTTTTTATCTAATCCCACTTGCCTTGTAGTTACTGGAAATAACATTTCTAACAGATTCTGACAATAAGTTGGCTGTCATTTCTAGTTTCTAATTTTGAGGATGTTGTGGTCTGTAATCTTTTTTCCCCCTACCATTGCTATTTTGGGTGGAAGTTAAGTGAAACTGCATTTGGCAGACTTGGTGTTTATTGTTTTTATTGCCCTTGTTATAAAAAATATAAGCTCACTGTAGAAACTTTGGGAATGAAATAAATGGAAAGTGAATAAGAGTCATATCTAATCCCATCACCAAAAATTACAATTCTTGACATTGTAATCCTTCTCTTTTTTTCATACACATGCAGTTAGACTGGTAAAAAATATTTGCAAACGTTGTATATGAGACTGTTACACAAAATATGCAAAGAACTCTTAAAATTCAACAATAAATAAACAACCCAATTAAAAATGGGCCAAATACCTGAACAGCAACCTCACCAAAGAAGATATACAGATTACAAATAAACATGGAAAGATACTCAATATCACATATAATTAGAAATTGTGAATTAAAACAACAATGAGACACCACTACACACCTATTAAAATGACCAAAATCCAAATCACTGACAATAATGAATATCAACAAAGATGTGGAGTAATAAGTAACTTCCTTGTTAATGTGAAAGGATGTCAATTTTAGATGGAACAAAAATATATGAAATGAAAAAATCTCACACATGTGCCCTAAGAATACCAGAATTTAAGAACTGAGAGACTGATTTGCATTAAATTTCTGATTTAAAGAAGACTGAGAACCAGCTAAAAAGATCTTTCCGTCTTCAAGCTGATGAACTTACTGCTTGCATTCTGGCTGTACTTCCCCCTCTTTGTACTTCTTGTCTATAAATACAACCTGTTCCAAGCCTTCTATGGATCTGTTTATAGCTTGCTACAGCATGCATTTGTTGATCATAGTTCATCTGTTATTCCCAAATAAATTCATTTTCTAGTAATTTGTTTGCCTCAATTTACCTCTTTATTTAGGTTGACATTGGTAAGAATGCAACATGTTACAATCACTTTGGAAGAGAATTTGACAGTTTTTTACAAACTAAATGTATTCTTACCGTAAGATTCAGCCATCACACTACTTGGTATTTACCCAATAACTTGAAACTTACGTCCACCCCAAACCCTGCACATGGATGTTTATAGCAGTTGTATTTATAACTGCCAAAATTTGGAAGCAATCAAGATATCCTTCAGTAGGTGGCTAGATAAATAAATTGTGGTAAATGAAGACAGTGAAATATTATTCAATGTTAAAAAAATGCATTATCAAGCCATGAAAATTCATGAAGAAAACTGAAATGTATATTACTAAGTAAAAGGAGTCCATCTGAAAAGACTACAAACTGTGCGATTCTAACTACATGACATTCAAGAAAGGCAAAACTACAGAGAGAATAAAAACATCAGTGGTTGTCAGGGTTAGGGGTAGAGGAATGAGTAGTTAGAGCACAGAGGATTTTTAGGGCAGTGAAACTATTCCATATGATACCATAACAGTGAATACATGTTATTACACATTTGTCCAAACCCACCAGGAGTGAGCCGTAATGTAAACCATGTGCTATGGGTGATAATGATGTGTTAATGTAGGTTCATCACTGTCACAAGCCTACCACCGAGGTGAGGGATATTGATAGTGGGAGAGGCTGTGTATGAGTAGGCACAAGGGGTATATGGCAAAGTTTTACCTTCCACTCAGTTTTTCTGGGAGCCTAAAATATTCTAGAAAATAAGGTCTATTTTTAAAAAATGAAGTTCTAATGTGTGCGAAATATGGAAAAACCTTGAAAACTATACTAAGTAAGTAAAAATAGACACAACTAGACAAATATTGCATAATTCCACTTACATAAAATATCTAGAATTAACAAATTTATAGTGACAGAAAGTAGGTCAGAGGTTACCAAGGACTAAGGGGAGGAGGGCATGGGAAGTTATTGCTTAATGGGTGCAGTTTCAGTTTAGAGCCATGGAAAGGTTTTGAAAATTGACGGTGATGATGGTTGCAGAACATTGCGAATGTAATTAATGTCATTATATTGTATTCTTATGGGTGGTTAAAATGGCAAATTTTGTGTTATATGTATTTTACCACAATAAAATTAAATAAAAAAATGTTTAAAAAACGATGAGAGGGTCAATTCAAATTCTGACATGCAACATGGAATTACTTAGCAAGATAACAACATAAAGAAAGATAGTGCCTTCTTTACGGAGGATTTTAAATTATTTTGTTCTTATATGTATTTTTCCTGTGGTATAACAGTTTGATAAATTTTGACAAACATGTACTCTGTAACCATCACCCAATCAAACTATATGATATATACTAGAGGCCCGGTGCATGAAATTCGTGCACTTGGTGGGAGGTCCCTCAGCCTGGCATGCACCCTCTCACAGTCTGGGAGCCCTCGGGGGATGTCTAACTGCTGGCTTAGGCCCGCTCCCCGTGGGCAGCAGGCCTAAGCCATCAGTTGGACATCCTTAGCGCTGCCACGGAGGCGGGAGAGGCTCCCGCCACTGCTGCTGTGCTCACCAGCCATGAGCTCGGCTTTTGGCTGAGCGGCGCTCCCTTTGTGGGAGCACACTGACCATCAAGAGGCAGGTCCTGTGTTTAGCGTCTGCCCCCTGGTGGTCAATGTGCGTCATAGTGACCAGTTGTTCCCCCATCGGGACGAAACTGGCTCTCCGACATCCCCTGAGGTGTCCGCAATTGCCAGAGGGTGCAGGCCAGGCCGAAGGACCCCACCTGGACAGGATCGGGGCCGGGGAGGGACGTGGGAGGTTGGCCAGCCGGGAAGGGACCAGGGGAGGACTCCAGGGTGTGTCCGGCCCATCTCGCTCAGTCTCAATCAGCCAGACCCCAGCAGCAAGCTAACCTACAGTGGGAGCATCTGCCCCCTGGTGGTCAGTGAATGCCATAGCGACCGGTCAACCAGTCGACTGTCTTCCCCCTGGTGGTCAGTGAACATCATAGCAATCAGTTGACCGACCTTAGCACATCATTAGCATATTACAGTTTGGTTGGTTGAACGGCCAACTGGATAACTGGACACTTAGCATATTAGGCTTTTATTATATAGGATGCTAAACGTCTCTATTAAAATTTCCTTTCAGAAAATTTCCAGTCAAACCTCACCACCATCAGAAGCAAACACTGTTCTTATTTTTTATCAGGAGATCCCTGCTTTAAATTTCCTTTTAACATCCCCATTAGCACATTAGCAACAAACTGGATTTTAAAGCCATTAAGGGAATTTTGAGTCAGAAATTTTAAAAAAAGATAAGCTGTAGAGAAGTTAAAGAAAAGCCCACCTACCTCTCCTTAGTCCTGGAGCAAAGTCAGCCTGGGTTGTGGCTCATTAAAACAAACTTGGTGTGAGGGTGAGGCCCAGGGGAGGAAAGCCCTGAAGTTAGCGCTCCTAATCCACTGAAATATATGATTAGAAGTCATCTGAAGGAGCCCAAATAGCTCAGAGTCTGGCTGGCTTGTGGAATGTAGGATAATGGAATAAAGTGCACCTATAGAAAAGGCTACTGGGAGGACTGGCACACTGAGGCAAAAACGTGAGTGTAGTGTGGCCCGAGAAGATCTATATTGTTATCTGGAGCCAACATAAGCCCAATAAGGAGGATGAGAGAATACACCACTCCAGCCCAGAGAAACCAAAATACAAGTTAGGGAGCCACACACCTCAACAGCAAATGGCAGTCAGTACTGCAGACTGTCCCAGTGAGCAGGGCCACTGTCCTTGAGAAGAGCAGTGGTCAGCCAACATGTACCCAAAGGTACAGGAGGACTTGGTGAAGGGGGTGCTTCCACTTTGTGCCAGAAATGCACAGCATATCTCTTTCCTTCCAAACACCTAAATATATTTTAGGATAAGGAGTTGCCACAAGACATCCATCTGAGACACTGTCTAAAGGATTCTTTAAATCATGGGCTACAGACGAGACATTAAGTTTAATTATCTCTCCTGCTAACCAGGGATGTGGTTGGCTTAGAAGGAAGGCCAGATTAGTTATTGACAAAAAATAAAATAAGTATATTTTCTGTGACCATCTGAGTAGCTGTGGGAGTTAAATTTGTGGCTGGCTGCCATTATACTTAAGGGCTAGGTTAAATAAAAATTATGAACTATAGCTTTAAATATTGGCATGATTTTGAGCAAAGATGACATCACCAAACTACTTAAATTGTTCTTATGTTTCTCGTGGGACTAATGTTTATATTAGAAATTTTGTGCATTCATACCATTCTTAGACTTATACCTTGGTTATTTTCACTTAACATTATGCAGTGAAAATTTTACATATTAAACATTCTCTGAAAATACATTTTTAATATCTGTACAATACTCAAATGTATTTACTAAATGTGTTTACATATTCTCCTGTATTTGGACATAAAGTCAAGTTTTGCAATTATAGAAGTAATACAAATGTGTAGCCGGTTTGTACTATATCATAAACACTAATTTAGTATGTTTTCCTCAAATTGAAATTTGTGAGTCAAAATAGAGGAAGATTTTAAAAGTTAGCATATACTGCCAAATTGCTTCCCACCCACTCTGTGAAAATTTACACAGCTACTAGAAAGAAAGTAAACGCCAATCATAAAGAGTACTCTTGCCAGGACTGTGGACTATCCCTGTGAATCTTTCATAATTTGACAGGTCAAACGTTGTATCATCTTTAATCAGAGTCTTTACTATCACTGAGCAGTAAGATGATATATAGTTACTGGAAAGTAAAGATCTGCTTTCCAAAACTGAAAACCCTGCAGATGCCATTTGAAACTGGATTACGGGTTTCGTTTTTAATCTAATATTGTCCCAGAGCTCTCCTGATTTAGAAAAACATGTCAAGGTCAAATTTTGTAAAATAGATGACCTTTTCTTTTTGAAAGCTGACATTCATTGCCCCAGTTTTTAGTTCATTTAATGGTACATATTTTATAAAGGGAGCCTGATTTGTTTAAATTAAATATCTTTTGAAATAGTTTCAATACTACTTTCCTTTTAAATGCCACCTTTGTGTCAGGCACTAAGTTATATGCTGTGTTGATGAATTATATATATATTTGTGTCCTCAGTTTTTGTTTTCTTTTCTGTTTGTTTCTCTACAAAGTTCTGAATATGACAGACCCATATTTCCCCAAACTTTAAACATCCTACACGCCAATCAATGGAAAGTGGAAGTGCCTATCCAGTATCTTCTATCTTTTTTAAAGCCTTTAAGCCCAAAATCGGTGTGCTCAATCCAGGATGCTAATTGCATGAGAACAGGAAAATGGCATTTTCCTGAGCTGATATTCTATTAGATCTTAGTGAGAATGAATGGAAAGGGTGGAGAATGACCTAAATATGTAGATTAGATTTGTCTGGGAAGGTAATGAACTTCTAAGTGAACATAAGCTAAAATCAGATTCCTAATAAAACTGGAAATAAGCCAGTTTTCAGCTCCCATTACCAAAATTTTATATGTTTTCAATCTTTACTAATTTCATGCTGCAAGATGTTTATTCTGGCATGTCTTGGTGGATTCTGATTTTTTAAAAATAGAGTCCTCTAAATTGTATATATTCTGTCATAGAAAATTTAGAAAAGAGTATCATGACCATATCTTATTTATGTTTAATTTGTGTTTATATTACCAAAGCCTAATCCTATAACTCATTTAGTAGGGGATGAATGTATATATTTTGGAGAAAAAAAAGGAATAACTGTGTTTATGATTTTAATATGCATAGTCTTACTATAGTCAAATAATTTATTTTTAAATATTTAAGGACACTAATAATAGAACTTAATTAGAAGTTCAGATCACATATGTCACCTCAATACATTTTTAAATTTTTAAGTTATTTTTGTTTCTTGCTATCATCACAATTGCTATAACCAACTAATGACTGTACCTGCAGAACTATGTGGCATGTTGTTGGTCACAAAACAGTAAAAAAGTATGCATGTAAATACAAACCGCACCCCCATCCAGGGCACATGCACAATTATTGCTTCAATTTTCAGAACTTTAAGTTTATTTCCCCTGAAGGGACTTTCCATCCACATTAATTACAACAAAGTCAGTTCAATATTTGCTGAGCATTTACACTGTACCATGTGAAAATTAGGGATTTTGTATAAAAATAATATTAAAATAAAAACACACAGAAAGACTCTGCCTGCTCGGAATTGATAGACTAAAAGAGGACAGAAATATTAATGAGAGATTTGAGAAGTTCAGTAATAAGAGTATGTATAAAGTGCCTTGGGAGACCCAATGAACACTTGGTTTTACCCAGCGTTTGGAGTGACTGTCCTCTGCTTATATAAATCAAACCTATCCTCGGTGAGCTGTGTAGGAGCAAGAAATGAAGCCATCTTTGATAATATGGTGTACAAACTACTTATTTAGGAACTAATCATAGATTTCCTTATAGTATTTCCTGTATTGTTATTTTTGTACTAGAGGTCCAGTGCACGACATTTGTGCACTCCGGGGGGGGGGTCCCCTCAGCCTTGCCTGCATCCTTTAGCAGTCTAGGAGACCTCGGGGGATTTCCTACTGATGGCTTAGGCCAGCTCCCCACAGTCAGACATCTTTAGCGCTGCCTCGGAGGCGGGAGAAGGTCCTGCCACTGCCGCTGCACTCACCAGCCATGAGCCCGGCTTCTGGTTGAGCAGCGCTCTCACTGTGGGAGTGCACTGACCCCCGGGGGGCAGCTCCTGCATTGAGCATCCCCCCCCTGGTGGTCAGTGCACGTCATAGCGACTGGTCGTTCCGCCATTCAGTCAATTTACATATTACCCTTTTATTATATAGGACTAGAGGCCCAGCACATGAAATTCATGCACGGAGCGGGGGCGGTCCCTCAGCCCGGCCTGCACCTTCTTCAATCCAGGACCCCTTGGGGGATGTCTGGCTGCTGGTTTAGGCCCAATCCCAGGGACATCCCTCTCACAATCTTGAACCGCTGGCTCCTAATCGCTCACCTGCCTGCCTGCCTGATCGCCCCTAACCACTTTGCCTGCCTGCCTGATCAACCCTAACTGCTCTCCCCTGCCAGCCTGATAGCCCCTAATTTCTCTGCCCTGCTGGCCTGATCGCTCCTAACTGCTCTCCCCTGCTGGCCTGATCACCCCAAACCACGTCTGCCTCAGCCCCCACCACCGTGGATTTGTCCGGAAGGACGTCCAGAAGGATGTCTGGAAGATGTCTGGTCTAATTAGCATATTACCCTCTTATTAGTATAGACTAGAGGCCCGGTGCACAAAAAATTGTGCACTTGGGGGGGAAGGGGGTGGTCCCTCAGCCCGGCCTGTGCCCTCTCACAGTCTGGGACCCCGCGGGAGATAACGACCTGCTAGCTTAGGCCTGCTCCTGGGTGGCAGAGGGCAGGCCCAATCCCTAGGTGCAGCCC
>NW_005364596.1:6562969-6578890 GCF_000412655.1 Myotis brandtii
GGGGTTTTGTTTAGCTTCTATATTTGTTACAAAGTTTCAAACTGCCAGCTCAGAGGCCGGCAGCGCAGGCGGGGAACGTTGGAGTCCTCCTTCACTGCAGCAAGCAAGCCTCATGTTCGCTTCCAGCTGCCTTGCTGCCGGCCGCCATCTTGGCTGACAGTTAATTTGCATATACTCACTGATTAGCCAATGAAAAGGGTAGCGGTCGTATGCTAATTACCATGTTTCTCTTTTATTAGTGTAGATGGTTTGCTACTTTTGTCTGTATTTATGCCTATTTCCCCAATTGTATAGTAAGCTCTTTATGCTCTGAACACAACCATTTATCTACTGAAATGATTTCATTTGTAAAATAGAAGGACATTGGTATAAAGCTGGTGTCTTCATTCCTTCCATTCTCAATTAGGCATATCTTTATCTGACATCCCACCTGTAATACCTTTAAGAATAACTTTTTTATAAATTGAGATCTGTATATCTGACTCCCCCAGACTGAATTTCTTAAAGCCAGTCACTAGGTCACATAGATAGGGTTGCCAAATTTAGAAAATTACATACTGGCTGGTGAAATTTGAATTTCAGATAAATACTAATTTTTAACATAAGTATATACCTAATATTGCATACATACTTATATAGTTATACTAATATTTATATTAATACTTATATGTTCATACACATATTTTAAAATTACTCAATGCTTATCTGAAATTGAAACTTAACTGGGTACTCTGTGTTTTTGTTTAGCACCCAAATATAGATTGACCTAAAAAGTACCATTGTAGTAAATAAAAATATTTCATTTCTTTCTTTCACGTGGTTTACTCAGGCTGCTCATCACAGGTCTGCTGAAGAAGATCATGGGGCCAATCACAACATTGTTGTCACTCTTGCTAATGAAAGAGATTTTGAACATACAGCTGTGCAGATGGCACCAGATGAGGCCAATGGGAAGTGTGGGGTTTTATTCCCAGCAGGCCATAGTGCTGCTGCATTGAATGTATGCTTCTTGTGGTGCAATGGGCTCAGTCTAACCATCAGCTCAGAGCCATGTGGCATGTTTAGTAGACTGTGGGAGGTAGAGGAATGACGATAATCTTCAGATTTGGAGAGAGCAATAGAGAGTTTTCAGACTAATGAAACAATTTGATATTCATCTTCCTTTTTTAGGAGAGAGGCTTTTATATCTAAGTTTTACTCTTTAGAAACCACTCAAAGTTCAACTTTAATGTAGCATGGAATCTGACAATATAGGAGGCATTGATACAGTGTACAACAATGCCAGTGGGTGTGATTCAGACAGCATGCATGTGATTGATTCCCAGCACTGCTCCCACGAGCTATGACAGCAGCCTCCAGAGGGCACAGGGTGGCTTTAGCTTGACCCCGCAGATAATTGCATTTGCCCTTCCCTCAATCCTTAATATTATCTATAGAATTATATCAAATGCAGTTTCAAGCTCAGCCTTCCAACTATCTTGACACTTTTAATACTTTCCCATAAAGAAGTTTAAAACCACCCCTAGCTGAAACCGGTTTGGCTCAGTGGATAGAGCCTCGGCCTGCGGACTGAAAGGTCCCGGGTTCGATTCCGGTCAAGGGCATGTGCCTGGGTTGCGGGCACATCCCCAGTGGGAGATGTGCAGGAGGCGGCTGATTGATGTTTCTCTCTCATCGATGTTTCTAACTCTCTATCTCTCTCCCTTCCTCTCTGTAAAAAATCAATAAAATATATTAAAAAAAAACACCACCCCTGTAGTTGTGAGTTCCTATGCATAGTCATCTTTGAAGCTCATTTTCCACATTTATCCATTGAAAGCACTGTCACATACAATGTAGGGTTATTGTACACTTTAAAGATAATAGATGTGATGAGCCTTCCCCATATCAGGCATGGGAAAAATATTAATTGTTATAAATATTAGCTATGTTTGGCCCAAATGTAGCTTTTATATATGTTACTTTGTCTCTTCTCCATGTATGTGAGTTTCTGTTCATTATAAATTCCTCTGTCTTTGCAGCCCAGTGTGTGTCACAAAGATTCTTCTCCTCTCTTTGAGGATTCAGTTGAAGTCACCTTCAGTATGCCTAGTGTATATCACCCGTATGTAAGCAGAGATCCTTTCATTTTAGACAAAATAAAGAGATCAGTATTGGGGAATCTAACCACCTGATAAAGTCCCAGATTCACTGAGTATATGCTACCTATGTGACCACTATTTCCAAAATATGTAGGCTCTTCCTTGAGATTTTATAGAGCTCTATTGTTTTGTGAGTTTATTATTAAAGAGTTTTGATGCCTATGATTTTGATAATAATTTATTCCCTCTGGGCCTACATAGACAGTAATATAAATAACTATTTCACAATTGTTTACATGCTTTACCCACCTAATATATAGCACTTCACATTATATTTTGACTGTTAAAATAAATAAAAATTAGCAGAGAAGAAATATGAGGGGAGAATGGCTTCATGTTAAGTAACTACATCAGAAATGGGTGTTAAAACTGTACTTGACTGTTCAAGTATTTGAAAACATGCAACACTATTAAAGTCATTGGATCTAAAATTGATTAAGCAATAAGTAGCTTGCCCTTATTAATATTTCAAAAGGCACACATGGATAAAAAATTCTTTAATCACCATGTTAAAATGAATATATTCTTCATTTTTAAAATGTGTTCATAAATGATTCTGTGACCAGATAATATAAACTCTGGATTCTATAAATATCCTGAGGGAACAGTGAATTATTGTTTTGTATAATAAGAGCTATGGCAAAAGTTCAATTCAGAGAATAATCAAAATATGATTTATCAAGGCAGGGAAAGACAGGGTATCTAAACTTCCCAAGGAAGCCATGTCCATTCAGTAATGTCACTGTCCTAGGTATAAGCTGTCGCACTGTCATAAAACTGACAGAGTCTCAAAATATCACTCATATTAATGTTATAACAATAATATAGTAATAGCAATGGCTACCATGCATTGAACTTTGATTAGCCAGATTGGCCAGATATTGTTAAATGTTTAATATACCATATTTCACTAATTTGTGATAGATATTTTTCATATTTTAATAACTATTGAAATAGGTTCTTCTTAAAATAAATGATCTCTTACAGTCTTCATGTGCAAGACAATAATTATCTACTTCACATTGCACACAAATGTATAACCTTGGTTATTGCTATTCAAATTGTCCTCATTTCAACCTACTTGACACCACCACCCATGTTAAACTTAATTGCTATTTTTAATGAGTTAAAAAAATATTACATTGGGTCAAGGTATTGAGAAGAATTATTATGTATGCAAAAGGGCAGAAATATAAAATAGTACATACAGATGCACATAGAAATAAACTCTAAATCTAATATTTGTGAATGAAACATTCATCAGAAGCATGAACACAATTTCACATTTTCTTGAAAGGCCACAACCAAATTCTTCCTAATAAAGAAGGTACCCATAACTGTAATAATCCCCATTATATATTATTTGTGTAAGAAAGCATTGCTTATTGTAAACAAAGGCCTACAACTACAATGCAGCATTGGCTGCATTCATATTGATGGAATCTCTTAAAACAGGTTAGGGAGACTTCAAAGAAACCAAAAACAGATCTAATTGGTTTTCCCATGGAGCAAGGTAAGATATTGAACACACTGACAGTTTTCTCAGTGGTTAGAGTGTCGGCCTATGGACCGAAGGGTCTTGGGTTCAATTCTTGGCCAAGGGCATATACCTCGGTTGTGAGTGTGGGATGCAACCAATCGATGTGTCTCTTTCACGTAGATGTTACTCTCTCTCTCTCTCCCCCTCCTCCCTCCCTTCCACTTTCTCTAAACATCAATGGAGCCCTAGCTGGTTTGGCTCAGTGGATAGAACATCGGCCTGCGGACTGAAAGGTCCCAGGTTCGATTCCGGCCAAGGGCATGTACCTTGGTTGCGGGCACATCCCCAGTAGGAGGTGTGCAGGAGGCAGCTGATCTATGTTTCTCTCTCATTGATGTTTCTAACTCTCTATCCCTCTCCTTTCCTCTCTGTGAAAAATCAATAAAATATATTTAAAATAAATAAATAAAAATCAATGGAAAAATGTCCTTGGGTGAGGATTAAAAAAAAGACATTGAACACCAATTTGTCAAAAACTTTCTATTGACTTTGATCTGTGATTGAAATGATAAGAAAAAATAAAATTTTATGTTTTGATAAATAATAAATTGCCAGCATCCAACAGTTCCAGAGTGTTAATGTGGGAGAAAACACCAGAGATAATTGTAAATCATTCTTTTAAGAAATGCTTCAGCATCAACACTTTTGATGCACAATGATATTATTATTTAAAAACAACAACAACAAAAACACACACAAAGAGAGATTAACCAAAGAATTTGTATACATATATGCATAGCGCATGGACACAGGCAATAGTGCTGTGCAGGCCTGCGGTATGGCAGGAGCCCAGTGGAGTTAGAGCAAAGGGAGGAAATGGAGGACATCTGCAATCCTCTCAACAATAAAAATAAAAATTGACCTTTTTGGCCCTGACCAGTTTGGCTCAGTGGATAGAGCATCGGCCTGTGGACTGGAGGGTCCCGGGTTCGATTCCGGTCAAGGGCATGTACCTTGGTTGCGGGTACATCCCCAGTGGGGGGCGTGCAGGAGGCAGCTGATCGATGTTTCTCTCTCATCGATGTTTCTGACTCTATCCCTCTCCCTTCCTCTCTGTAAAAATCAATAAAATATATTTTTAAAAAATTGACCTTTTTGCATTTCAAAGTGACAAAATAGTCAGGTTTTAAAAATAGTAAGTTTTGGGAATATCTAAACCAATGAATTTTTTCTTATACTTTAATTTTAACATTTAAATACATTTTAAAAATATCTTTACTTATGCATAAGATAAAAAATTCTCAGTATAAAAGTATTATAGTTTTGTTTCCTCAGTGATACAAAATATCAAGGTGACAATTAGAATAAGTAACATATTATATTTGGCAAAATGTTATTGAAATTATTCCTCAAAATTTTAGTTATACATATTAATATTTTCAGTTTACATATGAAAAAAATTGAGCCTTAGGGAGTTGGTACCATGTCAAAGGTTATACAAATCATTCTGTGCCTGAGAGTAGCCCAAAGGACTCTTCTCACTGATGCTATCAATGTTTCTGAGGAAAATCCAAGCTATTTTCTAATATTGACTGTAACAAAAAGAAAATGTTTGCTAAGTAGTCTTTATATTCATTCAATCTGCAACTATGGCTCAAGTATCCCCTTTTTCAGAATCAAATTGATCAAATTTAATATGATCCATCTACTCTATATACTCTATACTACATACAGTGATAATGAACCTCATACATTGTAACATACAGTAGAAAAAAGGCTTATTTTTGTTTGTCCTAAAATCAAAATTTTGTTCTAGAATCCATGAATTTAGTGAACAAATTTTCTCTTGCTCATCTTATTTATCATTAATTTTAAATTTCAAGTATAGAAATTCTCAGCTTCTATGTTTTGACAATGAATAATTATTATTAATCTTTTCATTCACAGATATTCACAGAGAATCTCTAAAATGTTGCTTAACTTTTTCTAGAACCCCTACACCTGCATTTTAATGTTTATATCCACAATAAACTAAGAGAAATCTTTCTAGGTGTGCTGAATCTTGGTTTGATTTATGGATAATTCATATATTTTTGTTGCTCTTAATAACTTAACATTTGTTGTGTCTTAAGCTAATATCTGTAAGAACCAAGTTGCAATGAACCAAACTCCTTCTTCTGAATAAGGAGTGAGATTTAATAGTAAATCATTGCCATAGAATTGTTTTTATTTTTTACCTAATTGTGATCTTTGTCATTTCCAGATGCAATATGCCTCCGCCATATTTTGGCCAGTCAACAATCTGCTTATACTTCCTGTGCTTTATTTCCATCACCTACCAGCTGAGACTGCAGGTAACCCAACCCATTTTATTGCTTCTCCATCCAAAAATAGAGGAAAACATTTCAGAGATGTAGCTTGTTTTAGAGTTCTTCTAACACAGCCTCATCTGAGAGTTGTTAAGTGAATCACAAAAATAAAATAATTTGACCAAGGTGTCACAGCTGTTCCATAGCAAGGTTGGTACAAGAACCATGACTCCAGAATCTTGGTTCACTGTGCCATGCTGAATGTTCCAAGTCTATTTATTTCATCTTTCTAATTACACTTATGTAGTTCCCTAACCTCTAACAAAGGTTTCTTTCAAACCATTAAAACTTAGGTATCCTATTTTCTTTATAATTGAACTTTTTAAAGAAAATGTGCAGATTTACTTTCCTTATATATATTTTTTAATTTTAAATTTATTTGTTGATTTTAGAAAGACAGAGGAAGAGAGAGAAAACATGATTTGTCGTTCTACTTATTTCTGCATTCATTAGTTGATTCTTGTATGTGCCCTGACCACTGGGGATTGAACCCACAACCTTGGCATATTAGGATGATGCTCTAACCAATTGAGGCACCTGCTGCAGGCCTTTTCCTTATATTTTATAAGTTGCTGACTCAGTAAATAAATGAAAGTATTTCAATACATGATCCTCGGTGCTCTTATTCCAATTTCTGTATTTGACTATGTCTAATGTGGTGACTTAATCCATATGAAGTATAGTAAAGAACCTATTTTGGGAGAATGTAGCCAGCCAATAAATGGATTTTCCAGTAGCAAGAACCATTCTATGGAAGAAAACAATACGTGAAGTTAAATAGGGGAAAATTTTCCACTTCAAATTGCACTCAAGAGATAAAAAAGACATAAGGGCAATACATTTTTATTTTTTTAAAACAGGCTGTAAATAATGCAGATAGTGTAATCACTGTCATTTAGCTTCTCACCTGCCCCATTTTTCTATACAAACAAGCTAAGAATCAGTTATAACTGTTTTTGATAATGTTCTATATTCTTATATTTCTGTTAAAAGCCCACCCAAATACACTTAAAAGACTGAACAAAATGTGTCCTCTTTGATGAAAATTAAGAAACCTACACAATTAAGGTGCAAGCAAAGTTTTGTTAAAAGGAAAACCATAGGAATGAACCATTCTGTCAGAATGGAACTTCATTCTAAATAAGTAAATTGCTATGAATCAAATCTCCATCTTACAGAGCAAATACTCAGCTTCCCATCTTTCCTTATTATACCTGTCAAGTGTCAGGCAGGGAATTAGTATGTGAAGAGAAATATTTTATATGGGCAGGTGTTCTGTGAAAGTCTTTGACTGACAAGAATCCTGCTAAAACCTGGACTGAGGAAATTAAACCCTACTGTTTGTTGTCATTTAAATTTGAGGGATGGTAGAAAGCGCCTCACTCTCAGAATATCTCTCCCTTGGCCTGTCAAAATGCCTATAATTTCACCATTAGAAATTCACTCCTTCCAACCAGCTGAGGCTGGGAATGAGCAAAGACACAGAAGAGACAAATATGTGCACGCATGCTCAGACCTGAGCACCCCTGATACGCCTGAATGCTGGACAAAAAAAAGGTCATCGCCACATTGGGAAGGCTTTCAGCTCTCAAATTTGTTCAATTAGAGCAGTGGTTCTCAACCTTCCTAATGCCACGACCCTTTAATACAGTTCCTCATGTTGTGACCCAACCATAAAATTATTTTCGTTGCTGCTTCATAACTGTAATTTTGCTACTGTTATGAATCGTAATGTAAATATCTGATATGCAGGATGTATTTAGGCGACCCCTGTGAAAGGGTCGTTCAACCCTCAAAGGGGTCACGACCCACAGGTTGAGAACCGCTGAATTAGACCATTTAGAGTAAAATGTTCATCCGATAAATCAAAAGTATACCCATTATTATGACATTACCAAAGGTGCCAAAGTGATAGAAGTTCAATCATTTAGTATTAGTATTATTTCAAACTATTCCATTATAGTGTAAAAAGGGTTTTTTTTTTTAGAATGCACAATCAGTGATCATTTAAAAAAACATACAGTTTAACTAGGGTTATTAAAAATGAGTGAGTTGCCTTCCAGTGGTCGGCAAACTATGGCTCACGAGCCACATGCAGCTCTTTGGCCCCTTGAGTGTGGCTCTTTCCAAGCCTTAGGAGTACCCTAATTAAGTTAATAACAATGTACCTACCTATATAGTTTAAGTTTAAAAAATTTGGCTCTCAAAAGAAATTTCAATCGTTGTACTGTTGATATTTGGTTCTGTTGACTAATGAGTTTGCCGACCACTGCTAGCCTGTTTGGCTCAGTGGATAGAGCATCGGCCTGTGGACCAAAGGGTCCGGGTTGGATTCTGATCAAGGGCATGTACCCTGGTTGCAGACTACTCCCTGGCCTGGCCCTGGGCCCTGCTTGTGCAGTAGGCAACCAATCGATGTATTTCTCTCACATTGATGTTTCTCTCTGTCTTTCCCTCTCTCTTCCACTCTCCCTAAAAATCAATGGAAAAACATCCTCGGGTGAGGATTAACAAAACAAAAAAAAAAGTGAGTCAAGTATGTTAGTGAGCGTGTTTGTGTGTTTGTGCACATAAGTGAGAGGTGGGAGTAATTTCAGTGTCAAGTTTTAAGGGATAGGCTGACTAGACTGTTATTAGCATATCGTAGCTTATACTCATAGAGAGCCAAGGCTTTAATTATTCATAACTTAAGGCTCTTGAGTCACATATAACAGCAGCAACCATACACAACAATTAATAAACAGCCGAAAGCCAATGCCTCCGTCGCTGGAGCTCTGACTTCCGGGATGGGGCCCAGGGCACTGCAAGGCCCACCCAGGAAAGCAGCTTTAAACGCCCAGCCTAGATCTCAGGAGTGCTTGCACAGGGCCTGGTCTCACCATAAGGCGTCCGTCTGCCATGTAATTCCAGTCAAATTCTGTGAAGAGGCACGTGCTGAATTGTTGCTTCTTGTTTGAACTCTCCTGACATTTGCTGTTTGCTGGGCATTCTCATTCGCCTGTTCCTGATGCTCTTTGACTCTGATGTGGCTGCAGCATCCAAGCCGGTGACCAGGCACCCACAGTATAAAATGACCATCTCAGCACATTCTTTGTATTTTGCTATTGAGTGGAGGGTGGGGGTGTCCAATATCCAATGAAAGCTCTCTGTCTTTTATTCTTGGGACAGGTGTTACACCTGTGTAATGTCATCTGCTTTGAAAATGTCTTCCTTCTTTCTTCTCCACGACCCTTAGAAATTATTGCTTTCGATTACTTTTCATTCAGAGTCCACATTTGCTAAAATGGGAATAAACTCAAAAACATTTAAAGAGAGTGGGAGAGAGACTCATCATGGATGCGTTTTGTCAACCATCCTAGTATTTCTTCTCCTTCCGTTCAGGGGGTAGCCTCTTCAAATACACGCTTTGCTTTTGACAGCTCTGCAGTGATTGGGTGCAACAGGAAATAGTGCCTGACATATAAAATCCACTGACTCAACTAGGCAATATTTATTTTATAGCCAACATAAATAAAAATAAAATATTTCCTTGAACATTTTGTTCACACCCTGCCTGGTTGCACTGCCAGCAATTTCTTAGATCCTTTCATTAGAAAACTTTTGCTTTCCACTCTACCATAAGTCATCTGCGATCTGACTCTGATTGCACTGTCTTTTGTTAAATAATAAAACATAGGTATTGCTTGGGAATGTATTTTGCATATATTGAAGACAATACTAGTATAATCAAGATATAATGAGTACATTTTGATGCAGAACCTACTGGATTCTCCTATAAGATAAAGCCTTTCAAGGGAAAAGGAAATTTCCTGACCTAATTACCAATTATTCCCTGGGCCTTGATGTGATGGAACTAAGTAGCTACCACTGTTCGATGATCTGGACTTTTGGGTGATTATGATAACCACAACCTTGCTGAATCCAAATCCCAATTATTAGAGTTGGACCAAAGTAATTCAGGAAACTAAAAAAGTCAGAGAAATCATCACTTGCAGTAGATTTTACAGCCTCAGTCGAGTCAAGAGCACCCTGGCTATCACCATTGCATGAAACCTGATTGGGACACTGAGAGGGGAAAAGTTAGGAAGTCTCTGTTGCTTGGGAACATTTACAAGTATGGTAAAAGCTTTCCTGAAGTGGCAGGAAATCACTAGGCATGAATGGAACGAGGCAATACTGCAAGAAAAGGCCACAGAGGAGGGGTAGAAATTAAGTGAGAGGGATATCCTGATGAGGCCATTTCTATTGAACTTAATTGAATATCTCTCATAATTTGGCAACACTAAAGAACTTTATTTAATCAACTCATTTAATATGGATTTGGGTTATTTAGAAGCAGCTTTCAATTCTTGTACTGTGAAACCCTTAAAGTATTTTTAAGAACTAAATAACCCTTACAAGTTTTTAAGTTGACATCTAAAAGCTTTTCATAATTTAATTGTGGCATATGATATAATTTATGTGTATTATAAATATTGACATTCTAAATTCACACTATTGTATTACCTTTTAAATGTATACAACTGAGTATAAAACCATAGCATTTGATATACACCTCAGTCCATTAAAATTAAATTATAGTTAGAGATTATATTATAGTCAAAATTTATAATTCCCAACTTACTGAATTCACGATATATAAAAAGAACTGGGACAATTAAAAAGATGTAATAGGAATACTAGTAGGAGAAGAAGAAAAATAAAGGAACAGAGGAAATATTTAAAACAATAATTGAGAATTTCTTCAAGTTAATGTCAGACACCAAACTACAGATCCAGGAAGTTCAGAGAGACCTAGCAGTATAAAAGCAAAAATAAAATAAAAAAGTTTTCTCAGAAAACCAAAAAATAAGAATAGATTCTGAAAGAACTCATAGGAGGTGGTAAAACACTTTACTAATAGAAGAACAAAGATAAGAATAACATCCAACTTCTCAGAAACCACACAAGCAATAAAAGAGTGGAATAAAATTTTTACTTTATTTATTTGATTAAAATTGTATTTCATTTATTTTATAAAAATTTTATTTCAGAGAAATAAATCCCATCAATTCCACCAACCTCTGTGCCCTGTGAAATTATAAATCAAAAATTTAGGAGAGCCCTAACCGGTTTGGCTCAGTGGATAGAGGGTTGGCCTGCAGACTGAAGGGTCCCAGGTTCGATTCCGAACAAGGGCATGTCCCTTTGTTGGGGGCACATCCCCAGTCGGGAGTGTGCAGGAGGCAGCTGATCGATGTTTCTCTCTCATCGATGTTTCTAACTTTCTATCTCTCTCCCTTCCTCTCTGTAAAAAATCGATAAAATATATTTAAAAAATAAAATTTAGGAGAATTAAAGACTTTCTCAGTGAAAAAAGTTTAATTGAGAAAGTTTTTGCCAGTAGATCTTTCTTGCAAAAATGTTAAAAGAAGTTTTTTAGAGACTAAAAATAATATACACCAAAAACTTGGATCTATATAAAGAGCTTCAAAGGAGTAAAGGTAAAATAAAAACATTTTTTCTTATTTGTCATTGAACTAACAGAAATGCTTTGTTCAAAATAATATCAACAATGTATTCAATTACATATACTTCTATTTATAATATACATATTTATATATAGGGAAAATCAGTGACAGCAGTGATACAAGGGACAGGAGGAAAAAGTTAATCCAATTACATCAGTAACTAGAGGCCAAATGCAAAAAATTCATGCAAGAGCCTTGGCTTTGGCCCCTGCCTGCTGCCACGGTGGCTGTGGGCTTCTGCCGCTGTGGCTTTGTCCAGAAGGAAGGATGTACAGAAGGACGTCTGGTCTTATTAGCATATAATGCTTTTATTATTATAGATCACTTTGAATGTTAATGGTCTAAATGCATCAATTATAAGACAGAGATTCTCAGAGTGGAATAAAATACAGCCCATCCACTGGGATGCCTCAGAGATAATGTGGGTTTGGTTGCAGCCCACCACAAGAAAGTGAATGTAGCAATAGAGCAAGTCACACAAGTTTTTGGTTTCCTATTGCATATAAAAGTTATGTTGATACTATACTGTAGTCTCTGAATTGAGCAATAAGTAGCACTCTATCTAAAAAAAATACATACTTTTAAAAATATTTTTATTGACTTTTAGAGAAAGAGGAAGGGTGGGGGACAGAGATATAGAAATATTGATGAGAGAGACATCAATTGGCTGCCTCCTGCATGCCCCCTACTAGGGATCGAGCTCCCAACCCGGGCATGTGCCCTGACCAGGAATCGAACCAGGGACCTCTTGGTTCATGGGACGATAGCGCAACCACTGAGAAACACTGGCCTGGCTCAATGTGCGTACTTTAATTTAAAAAATACTATTGCTAAAAATTATAACTGTCATTTGATCCTCAAGCAAGTTGTAATCTTTTTGCCGATGAAGGATTGTACTTTCAATTTGTAAAAAAGCACAAGTGCAATAAAATGAGATATGCCTATATATGTTGCTTAAGAGAAAGCCACTTTACATATAAAGACAAATATAAATATAAATATGAAAAGTAGATAGATAGATGAAAATATACTGAACACTAAGCAGGAATAGTTGCATTAATTTCAGAGAGAGCAGACTTCAAAACAAGGACAGTTATCAGGGATAAAGAAAAGCATTGCATAACATCAATGGGTTAATTCTCTAAGAAGACATAAATGATCCTTAATGTCTATAAACCTAACAACATAAAATTAAACTATATTATGCAAAAACATATAGAAACTATAAAGAAAATAGGTGAATCCACTATTACAGCTGGATAATTCAAAATCCCCCATTCAGAAATGAATAGATTCAGAAGTCAGAAAATCAGTAATGGTCTAACACATAATGAAACCCATAGACAACATCAATCAACTAGATATAATAGATATCCATAGACTTATTTATCTAGCCATAGTAGAATACATATTTTTCTTTAGCTTTCGTGGAACACAACAAAATAGACCTCATCTGGGAAACAGAAAAAACAGGACTTACCAAACTTTTTTAATTAAAAATTGTCCAATCTGTTCTTAGACCACAATGGAATTAAACAAAAAATCAATAGCAGAAATATAACTGGAAAATCTCCAAGTATGTGAGGATTAAACAACACACTTCTAAATAATACCTGGGTCAAATAAGTAATCTCACGAAAAAAATTAAAAAACATTTTGAACTAAATGAAAATAAAACAAAATTTATCCAAATTTGTGGAATGTAGTGAATGCAGGGAAATTTATAGAATTAAATAAATGCATATATTATAAAAGAAGAAAGATCTAAAATTAACAATGTAAGTTTCTCATAAGGAAACAAAAAAAAGAAGTACAAGTTAAATCTAAAATAAACAGGAGAAAAGATAATAAGAAATTGAAATCAGGAAAGCAATAGAAAAAAATCAATAAAACTAAAAGCTGCTTCTTTGGAAAGTTCAGTAAAAAGTATAAGCTTCTAGCCTTGCTAATTAAGTAAAGAAGAGAGACAATACAAACTATTATCAGAAATGAAAGAATAGATATTACTACGGATTCCAGGGACATTAAAACAAAATAGTAAAGGTACATTGTGAACAAATCTATGCCCACAAATTTGACAACCTACATGAAATGGATCAATTCCTTGAAAGAAACACTCTCCAAAACTCATGAAAGAAGTAATAAATAATCTGAATAGGTCTATATCTATTAAGAAATTGAATCAATAAACAATAACCTTCCAAAACAAAGAGCACCAGGCCCATAGGGTTTCACTGGTAAATTCTACCAAACATTTAAGAAAGGAATTATACCAATTTTCTATAATCTCTTTTGAAGAATAGAAGCAGAAGAAATACATTCTAATTCATCCTATAATACCAGCATTACCCCAATATGAAAACTAGACAAAGAAATGATAATAAAGAAAAAAAAACACCTAGACCTATATCTCTCATGAGCATAGATTTAAAAATTCTCAGTAAAATACTAGCAAATATAATTTAACAAAAATAAAATAAAAATAATTACTCATCATGACCAAATGGGATTTATCCCACATATGCAAGGCAGGTTCAACATTCAAAATCAATTAATATAATCCATCACATAAACAAGTTTAAAAGAAATAACATGATCTATCAATAAATGCTGGAATCCAACAACCCTTCATGATAAAACTTGGAATAGAAGGAAACTTCCTCAACTTGTTAATGAATATCTACAAAATAACCTACAGCTAGCATCATACTTAATAGTGAGAAACTAGGATCAGGTACAAGGTAAGGATATCTCCTCTTACTACTTATCTATACTAATAAAAGCCTAGGTGGCCTTCGTGCACAAGATGGCCACAGACACTGCGGAGGCGGGGCCCGGCGACCGTTCCATGCGGTGAGGCCTGGTGGTCCCACAGCTCCATGTGGTGCAGAGGAGGCTGGTCCCAGTGTCTTTGCCCCCTCGCATGGAGGAGGTGGGTCCCAGCGGAGGAGGCGGGTTACTTTTGTGGAGGGCAGTTGTGGGCGATCGGCCAGCAGGGGAGCAGTTAGGCTTCAATCGGGCTAACAGGGGAACTGTTAGGGGGTGATCAGGCTGGCAGGCAGAAGAGGTTAGGGGAAACCGACAGCCAGACATCCCCCGAGGGGGGCCAGATTGGAGAGGGTGCAGGCCGGGCTGAGGGACACACCCCTCCTGTGCACAAATTTTGTGCACCAGGCCACTAGTTTTAAAATAATCTTGTAAGTCCTAGCTATTTCAATAAAGCAATAAAATAAAATAAATAGTATACAGATTGAAAAGGAAACATGAAACTATCTTTGTTCACTGATGAGATGATAATTTATGTAGAAAATCTGAAAAAATTGACAAAAAATCTTCTAGAACTACCAAATGATTATAGCAAGGCTGAAAGAATATGTTAATATTCAAAAATCAACTGTGTTCCTATATATTAGCAATGAACAAGTGAAATTTTAAATTGAAAAGAATTATGATGTATGACCTAGTGAGATTTTTTCCTAGTTATCCAACATTCTGAAACAGGGGTGGGCAAACTTTTTGACTCGAGGGCCACAATGGGTTCTTAAACTGGATCGGAGGGCCGGAACAAAAGCATGGATGGAGTGTTTGTGTGAACTAATATAAATTCAAAGTAAACATCATTACATAAAAGGGTACGGTCTTTTTTTTTTTTTAGTTTTTTTCATTTCAAACGGACCGGATCCAGCCTGCGGGCCGTAGTTTGCCCACGGCTGTTCTAAAATCAATATAAATCATCCTGGCTGCTGTGGCTCCATTGATTGGAGTGTCATCCTGTGCACTGAAGGGTCATGGGTTTGATTCCAGTGGGGGCACATGCCTGGGTTAAGGGTTTGGTCTGGTTAGGGCATGTAAGAAAAACATGTTTCTCTCATCTCTCTCTCTCCCTCTTTCTCTCTCTTTCTCTCTCTCTCTCTCTCTCTCTCTGTCCTCAAAATGTAACTTCATGTGAGAATAAAAAATTAAAACATAATTTATCATATCAACAAGCTAAAGATGAAAAATTGGGTAACCATTGATGCACAGTGTTTTTAAGACATGCAACATATATTTGTAATACAAATGCTCAATCAATTAGAAATAGAGAGAAATGACTTCAACATAATTTACACTTAATAGTAAAAGACTAGATGTGTTTTCATAAGACTGAGAACAAGGGAACATGTCCACCCTCACCATTCTAATTCAGTATACTGCTGGAAGTTCTACTCAGTGCAATAAGGCAATAAAAAGTTATAAAAGTATAGATTAAAAACCAAGACATAAAATTGTTACTACTTGCAGATGGCAAATAATAATTCTCTACACAGAAAATTCCAAGGAACCTATATTAAAAAAAAATCCCAAACTTCTAAAACTGATGAGAGAGTTCAGCTAGGTCAAAGAATATCCAATCTACTAGCAAAACCAGTTGTATGTCCAAA
>NW_005364596.1:6578985-6585117 GCF_000412655.1 Myotis brandtii
AAAAGGCCTGTGGTTGTGATGCCGTAACAGCATCATGACCAAACGAGCAGTGGCTCTTGTGGTGGGTGGGGCTGGGTGCAAGCTACTTGCAGCACAGAGCTACTAGCAATGGAGAGCTATGAGTGGTGGAGGGCAGGGTGCAAGCTACTAGCACCGAAGAGTTACAGGCAACGGAGAGCTATTAGTGGTGGAGAGCTATGAGTGGCAGAGGGCAGGGTGCAAGCTACAAGTGGCAATGGGTGGGGCAGGAGCTACTAGTGACAGAGAGCTACAGGCAGTGGAGAGCTATTAGTGCTGGAGAACTAGGAGCAGCGGAGGGCAGGGCGCGAGCTACGAGCGATGATGGGTGGGGCGGCCAGCTGAGGCAAGCAGAAGCAAGCTACTGATGCACGATTTTGTGCACGCTGGGCCTCTTGTATACATAGATAACTATAAAATTACTTAGGTGATTTATTTTCAAATCCATGGCATGATTGTTAATGAAAATGTAATTTCACAAGATAAAAAATGTAAAATCATGAAAATCAATTTCACAATTGGAGTCAAACTTATTAATATTTTTTAGTTTCAAGACTATTTTTATATTGACCCTGAAAACATGTAGTCTATGTAATAAAACATGCAAAATAGTATTGTTATCTCTACTTGGTTTCATAAATGAAGGCTAAAAAAATTAGTTTCAATGAATGTTTCTTCTTGGAATAGCAACAACTGAGTAATTTTAGTGATAATGTTATAAAGAAAAAGAAAAATGTTGTTCAAGTAATATGATGAGGAAAGTCAGAGTGAATTACCAACTATTGCAAAAATATATCCAATAATTATTTAACGAGAATCTATGATAGCACTGTAATTGAGAGTGTGGCTTCTGGGGTGTGGCTGGATTCATATCTCAACTCACCACTTATTAGCTGTGTGACCTGTACAAGTGCATGACTATTCTGTCATGCCTTAGTTTATTTCTTATAAGATAGGAATAATGTAGTGCCTCTTGCCTGATTGGGTTGTCATGAGGATCGTGTAAGATAATCTGCACTTTAAAAAATTAGAATAGTTTCTGACAAATAGTAGACTCAATAAGTGGTAGTTGTTATGACAGACCATTGTTTGCCAACAAAGTAAAAAAACATAAAGAAGAGAAAGGTGAAACTTTTAAGAGACAATGCACAAAATATTGGAGAGGCAGGCATATAAATAGCTCCACCAAAAATAAAAAAGTGCTGGGAAATGATTTAGAAGGAGTTAATTACAATGGGATTATTAAGACAGATTTTAAAGAACATAATTTTAGCTAAAACTTGAAATTTAAATAGGATTTTAATGGTTTACGGAAGAAGGAGGAGTGGGGATTAAAAAACAAACACCTTTCCAATATAAAATGGGCCTAATGACATAGGGATAGCTCAGTGAATGGTGCTCTTGGGGGAAAATATAAGTAATGTGGTGAGTGAAGTTTAAGGATTGTGAACAGATACATTGAAAATTGAAACTGAAATGTGAGATTGAGAAGACTTTGTTTTGAATATTCCACTACGGAATGTTGTTAGTTGTGATCAAAACGGGTATCAAGTGTTCACCAAAGATTTGTGTCCCCGTTCTATATGACAGGTTTGATTCGGGGAGGCAGTTACCAAGGCAGAAGCTCGATATTTTTGCTTGATTTGCATTAAAGTGGGGTCATATAATTAATTCTTAACAACGGAATTTAAGTGGAAGTGATACGTGTCATGTCACTTAACAGCATGTTTAACAACAAATGTGCTTTCTCCACTATGTCCTTCCCTGTTCTTAGCCTGGAATGGAAGAGCTTTGAAGTTCTAGCAGATGAGGGTGCCAAAAGGTGAAGATGGAGGGGCGTGTGTGTGTGTGTGTGTGTGTGTGTGTGTGTGTGTGTGTTTAATAGCAGCTAGTGTTATCTTACCTAATAAAAAAAGTAATTTCAACTTTATTCTTATCATTCACTGAATATTTTAGGAGTAGTAGAAGTGTAGTAGAAGAAAGCTGGTTCTGATTTTAGGAGAGAGGGAAGGGAGGGGCAGGAGCAAGGGGGAGGTGGCAAAGTGGGGAAATCATGACATTTGTAATAGTATAAACAATAAAAATAAAATTAAAAAGTAAGTGTTTTGTTTTAGTTCAGAATTAGACAGGAATTAAAAGGATATTTGAAATGTATAGCATTGAAATAATCTAACTAATACAACTTTCTTATAATGATGAACAATTATAAATCTTACATGTGGCTATGCATATTTTCTGCTGTTTTTCTTTAAAATGATTGCCAAAAGTATGTTTTGTGATTCCTATCCAATGTCAGGTAGTATTTTAGAATATAATCTAGTAGTTACCATTTCTCTTTACAAGCCCTTCCTCATTCTACACAGCACCTTTGATATCTCCACCTGTGATATTTCATCTAAGGCAGAACAGCATGAGCTCCGCATTAAATAGCGTCAGGCACTACACAGGTCTGTATGCTATTGTTTCTGCGGGTGCATATTCTGTGTCCACATCTGATTTGCATAGCATCTGCTGTCACTTTGTGCTTTCTCTGTAGTTTTCCCGCATTCTTGACAGCTGCTTCTATAGCACTTTGCCATTGGATTGGCTGTGATGAGGAGAAGATGTGACATGTTCAGATTCTGATGACACAGCAAACTGCAAATTACCCATTGGCAAAATGAAGTCTATTGCTGGCGAATAGTCTCTGGAATTCCGTAATAGGCAATCTGGGCATTGCTGTGCTCCGGCACAGCAGATGCTGTTGTGTATAACAGTTCCATTTTCTAGTAGTCAGAGTGGTAATCAGCCATAGCAAGGTATTCATGACTGCCCACTGTAAACAAACACATCCTTCCCTTGCTCCAAGCAGCTCTGGTGACTTCGTGAGCATAACAGTGTGATTTGGATTATTGACTGAGCTAGTGTCATCATCTTTATAAATTTTAGATTTATAATTCTCTAAAATTTTATTAATTGATTATTATGGAGATGTTTTAGCTTTGGCTGCACATTCAAAGAGACAAACCACTTTTGAGCAAAAAAAATTATCAGTGTTAATGAAATAACCTGCATTTTAAACTGTATAATTTTACTGTTGAGATGTAATGTAACTGCAATTTACATGAAAGGCTAGAGCAATCAAGATGGGATATGAGAAATCTGTCCTTCTTACACCCAGTGTGAAAGCTTTAAAGGCTCAATAGAAATAAATTTAAAGATGTTTTAAATCCAAAGGGATACATTTTATTATGTACTTTTAAATATCAGTGGTGTTCTTTTTTTAATTAATTAACTCATTTTAATTGATTTCAGAGAGGAAGGAAGAGTGAGAGAGAGATAGAAACATCAATGATGAGAGAGAATCACCCATTGGCTGCCTCCTACACACCCCCACTGGGGTTCAAGCCCGCAACCCAGGCATGTGCCCTTGACCAAAATCGAATCTGGGACCCTTCAGTCCGCAGGCCAACACTCTAGCCACCAAGCCAAACGAGCTAAGGCAGTGGTAAACTTCTTGAAGAAAGTTGTCCACCATACCATTTTAGATAAGTATATAATATAAAACACAAATAGAATATTGATTTTATATAAAAATGAATTATACAAAAATATTCTCTTTTATACAATGACATATTCTGACCCTAGACAATATTCCATTACTCAGCTAAAAGGCATATCTATATATATATAAGTCTAAGCAACCGGAACTGGAACAACTGGAATGACCAGTTGCTATGATGCGCACTGACCACCAGGGGGTAGATGCTCAATGCAGGAGCTGCCTCATGATGGTCAGTGCAGTCCCACAGCCAACCTTTCCCAGACAGCCAACCTCTCGCGGTCTCTCCCCCGGCTGGCAGGCCCCAATCGCCTGATTAGGGCTGGCCCCCGGGCTGGGATTGGGAACTGGGGGTGGGTGGCGGCAGATGTGGTCCATTTCCCAGGGGGCCGAGGGCTGGCTCTGTTTTCAGGGACAGCGGCCTACCTCCCATACCCTGTCCCTCCCCCTGGCCAGCAGGCCCTGATTGGCAGTGAGGGAGGGTGGGGAGGGAGGCGGGGAATCATGCAGTACTGGGGTGCTGACGATGATGGTGGCGGCGGCAGCAGCCAGCGTCTGTTCCTTCCATGCCCAGCCCAGGTGACTGTCACCTCCTCTCTGGCCCAGCCCTGATTGGCCTAGCTCCAATTGGCCCTGATCACTGGCCAGGCCTAGGGACCCCACCCACGTACGAATTTCATATACCGGGCCTCTAATATATATATATCTCCTAAGTTACAGTCTTCTTCTACACTAAAGCCTTCTTTAAAATTAATATAAATGGAAATAAAATCTAAAAGGGTGAGATTCACACCATCAACTGAATTTTGTGTTTAGATAATATAAGAGTTTACAATGTAAAGGAATAGTTTGATTCAGTGACTTTAATGATGGCCTTTGTAGGGGGCTATGAGAAATGTCCTGCTCTTATATGCAAATACTGTGGATGACATTTTTTTCCACAATAAGTAGCTAATTTAACAATTTATCTTATTGTTCATACTGATTTATTCTGTTTTAAGGTATATACATAGAGTGATTTACTCCCTTTTTAGAACTTCTGGCACATAAAATGTCAATCTAAATTTTGGCAATCTAAATTTGGACTACAATAGTATAAATATTAATTAAAATTAACAAAATAAACTTGCAAAATCAATCACTTGTGTTGTTGTTTACTATGTGTGCAAAGAAAATTGTCCATATATGGTATGGAGTGCTTACTAGTAGGTTGGCTAGACAGGAATAAGTATACCTTTGAAAATAAAAATGAGTCAAAAAGCATAAATATAATCCCCAGAATTAAATTTCAAAAATTTAATATAAGCTCCAAATAAAGTAAAAAGAAAAAATAAATTGCATTTTTCTTTAGCAAAACACATAGCTCCTAGTCCATAGATTCCAAAGCTATCAGAAAAATGATTTTGTTTTTTTGTGTGCTTTCTTATTGTTATATATACCCTCACTGATTAGATTTCTGGCTGTGTTTGGGACAGTGAATTTAGTGAATAAATGACTCAATCAAAGTGATATATCAGTCAATGATAATTACTCCAGAAACACCCAGGTGAGTCTTTGTCGATTAATCCATATTAGATAAAAAGTATTACAGCTAACTCTCTGGGTGTCTTAGAAGCACTCAGGACTGAATCTTAGAGCTATAGAACAAGAGGAAGAAGAGAGTAAAAGGAGATGGTTCCTTGTGTTTGTAGCCAACATATATAGTTACAGGATTATGGTGGGTTAGGGGAAATTGTATATTAGGAAAAACTTAAAAGATAATGGAAATTTATACAACTTGGCTTCAAGGTCTATTAATAGGATAAAAAGTTTAGTTACTGAAATGACTTTAGTCAAATATCTATGTTACTTATCCTACTTTGGTAAAAGACTAAAATCAAAATATAACAAATAGAATAAATAAGATAAATCAATAGAAATTATTAATTACAATATTTTACAATTTTAGGGCTCTTGAAACTAATTAAAACCATTATTTTTAAATCTAAAACAATTTAATTTTAAAAACATGTTAGAAGTATTGTCATCTATGAGATTATCTTCTAGGCTCAATGAGGGTACAGGTAGTTAACTGCTTTTGATAAAATAAAAACAAAAAGGAAGTGAACAACAATTGAGAGTCTTTTAGTCTGCTTTAAAAATGAAAAAAGTTGTCACTTTGGACATTCAAAAATGGCAGTGCTATGTAACCTACCGCTATACATCTGGCTTTTTAAAAAATGTCCCCTGATAATGAAGGAAATCTACACTAATAAAAGAGAAACATGGTAATTGGCGTACGACCGCTACCCTTTTCATTGGCTAATCAGTGAGTATATGCAAATTAACTGTCAGCCAAGATGGCGGCCGGCAGCCAGGCACTGAAGCGAAAACGAGGCTTGCTTGCTGCAGACTCCAACGTTCCCCGCCTCACTTGCCAGCCTCTCATCTGCAAGTCTAAGCAACTATATACTATGTTGCAAATAAGAAGGTAAACAAAACCCCAGAAAACAGCCGGACTGAAACCCAGCCGGACCGAAACATTGTATCCATGTTTTCAGCAGCGAGGCCTCAGAGCTAAAGCTGGCCCAAAA
>NW_005364596.1:6585968-6589311 GCF_000412655.1 Myotis brandtii
GCCCTGCTCTGAGCCTGACCAGGGGCTGCACTTAGGGATTGGGCCTGCCCTCTGCCACCCGGGAGCAGGCCTAAGCCAGCAGGTTGTTATCTGCCGAGGGGTCCCAGACTGCGAGAGGGCACAGGCCGGGCTGGGGGACCCCCCTCCCCCCGCCCCCCGAGTGCACAAATTTTTGTGCACCGGGCCTCTAGTATTTCTATAAGTGCTAAAATATTTTTTTAAAAAGTTGTAAAGAGGTAAGTTATAGTCATACTTATTCAAATTATAGCACCCCAATTCCAGCTGAGAGAAGTTGAAGGTGATTATAATAGAAATTTGCTTTGAATTGCAGGGCAGTTCATTAAGTTGTAGAGTTGTGTATTTTAATTGTCAATTAAATTGCATTTAAAATTGTGAGTTTTTAAATCTATGAAGGTAGAAAATATAAAAGTGTGGCTTTAACTTCTCTGTAGAAGACATATAGGTGACTAATAGACATATGAAAAAATGATAAATGTCAACAATCATCAGAGACATTAAAACCACAATGAAATATTATCTCCCACCTATAAGAATGGCTACCATCAATAAATCAACAAACGTATTGTGGAGGATGTGGAATAAAGGGAACCTTTGTTCACTATTGATCAGAATGCAGACTGGTGCAGCCACTGTGGAAAACAGTATGAAATTTCTTCAAAAAATTAAAAATGAAACTGCCATTTGATTCAGTGATCCTACTTCTAGGAATATATTTTATGAAACCCAAAACACCAATCAGAAATAATATATGCAACCCTGGAAACAACCCAAGTGCCCATCAGTGGATGAGTGGATAAAAAAAGCTGTGGTACATTTACACAATGGAATACTTCTTCGTTATAAAAAGGAGGAAAATCTTACCCTTTGCAATAGTACACTAAGGGAAATAAGCCAGTCAGAGAGAGACATGTACCATGTAATTTCACTCATATGTGGAATCTAATGAACAAAATGAATTAATAGGCAAAATAGTGGCAGACTTATAGATAGAGAGCAGGCTGACAGCCGTCCAAAAGGGGGTTTGTGGAGGGGGTGGAGGGATTGAGCATAAGAGAAAAAAGACAAAAAAAACTCATGGACTAACTTTTTAAACAGGGGGCCAGTTCACTGTCCCTCAGACCGTTGGAGGGCTGGACTATAGTTTAAAAAAAACTAGTCGGCTGCTAAGCAACAGGCAGCGGCGGCAAAAACACCCGGCGGGCCGGATAAATGTTTTCAGAGGGCCGCATGAGGCCCGCGGGCCGTAGTTTGAGGACCCCTGGGTCACTAGAACAACAGTGGGGAGATTGCTGGGTGGCGGGGAGGAGTGTGGAGGAAGGTATAGGAGGGTATAGGTGGAATAAATGGTGATGAAAAGAGACTTAACTTGGGGTGGTGAACACACAATACAGTGTACAGATGATTTGTGGAATTGTGCACTTGAAACTGTGTAACTTTGTTCATCAGTGTCACTGTAATAAATTCAATTAAAAGGGGCAGGGGAAAGGCATAGGTTTAGAATTCTTTCTGCAACATATTACCTGTGTGAGTTTCAATGAGTAAATTAGACTTCTAAACCATAATTTCTCAATGCTAAAGGAATAATTATAAAACTTGAATTTTAGGGCTTTTCAGTAAATAAACTCATAATACACGTAAAACATGCAGCACAGTACTGATATATAAATATATTAAAAAGCCATAACCTATTATTATTAATAGTCTCAAAAGTGAATTTATCTATGTCTAGATTAAGGTAAAATATGCAGCTGTATTATATCATTTTCTAATGTTGAGTTTTCAGACAAATAAAAATAGGTCTTTTTTATATTTTGTTTATATAACTGATGTTTATAACTTAATTTCATTCTTACCATCAATTTTAAAATTCAACTATACTTCTCAAATTATAACTGCTCTTGCAATTTCTTGAAAGCATTATTCCACTGAGTCTATTATGTGATAGATTAACCATTCTAACCTAATGAGCAAATCTTCCATTCCTTAACTGACAGAAACATTCAACAAGACAGAGCTCATGAAGGAAACTCTCAACTTGTGACCAAAGGGCTCTCCTTAGATTGGCACGACTCCACTAATCTCTCCACTTATTCAAAGATTTTTAAAAACTTGTTAAGAATTTAGGTAACCTCACTATTATCCAATATTTTCATACCTTTGACATAAGCATAGCTCATGAGATATTTTGCCTTGTAAATTGCAAAAAATCATTCTCTACATTCCATTCATCATGCAGCATTGTGAAACAGCTACTTCCGCATGGCTTATTCTCACTGAATCCTAGTGTTGATCCTTCTATTTTCATATATAGATATAATTACATTTATTTGTTTAACAAATATTTATTGAATAACAGCTATACTATGCATTTTACTTAGTGATTCAATGGGGAAAAATGTTTGTGAACAAGAAAAAAAGAGCTTCCCCTCTAGAGTTGTGAGTCTAGTAAGGGTTATGGGCAAAAAGACATTGTAATGTAATTAATTCAATTATGAATCAAATTATGATGGTATATAACCTAGATTATGTGTGAGAAGAGAGATGAATCAGTGAATATTTCCTAGAAAAATTAAATATTTAAGCCAAGACCTGAAGGAAAGCTAGAATTTAGCTTCATTGAGGAGGAAGAATGTTTAGCACAAAGAAAATAACATTTACAAAAATCGAATCAAAGAAAATATATATAACTAGAATGAATAGGTTGCTATGGCTGGAGTGAAGAGAATATATATATACAAGAGGCCCAGCGCACAGTCCCTAGGCCTGGCCTGCAATCAGAGCCATCTTCCCAGGCTTCTGGCAGCTGGCCCTGCCACCCACCGCCACCCACCCCCAGTTCCCCATTTGCCATCAGGTGATTGGAGCCTGCTAGCCAGGGGGAGGGACCAAGAGGTGATCAGTGTGCCTCATAGTGACTGGTCGAGTGGTCATTCTGCCGTTAGGGTCAATTTGCATATTAGCCTTTTATTATATAAGATATGGGGGCAAAAAAGAGCCTGAAATGGTGAACCAGCTGCAGGACACTGCAGCTCTTCCATCTATAACTGTTGTAATCAACTTTCTTCTACCCACCTTTTCTTTTGAGTGCTAGAAAAAGATATAGAGAATTTCATGCTATAAGCATATTTTAAAATTTAATTATTTTTCAATTTTTATTAATGATTGACTTGTGATCATCACAAGCTCACTATATTGTAATATAAACCATTAATTTATTTTTCATTTGTTTATTCATGTATCACATTTATATATATACTAGAGGCCCGGTGCACAAAAATTTGTGCACTGGGGGGGGGGGGGGGGGGGGGGGCCCCCCGCCCCG
>NW_005364596.1:6590408-6614291 GCF_000412655.1 Myotis brandtii
GGTGGGTTGACTGAAGCTCCCAACCGCTCCTTTTTTTCTTTTCTTTTTTTTATTCTGGGCCAGCTTTAGCTCTGAGGCCTCGGCTGCTGAAAGCCGGTTTCTGGCCTTTGTTTTTCCTTCTGTATTTGATACAATGTTGCGGTCCGGCTGGCTGTAGTCTGGTTGACTGAAATCCGGTTTCTGGGGTTTTGTTTAGCTTCTATATTTGCTACATAGTACATAGTTGCTTAGAGTTGCAGCTGAGAGGCTGGCAAGTTAGGCGGGGAACGTTGGAGTTCGCCAGTCACTGGAGCAAGCAAGCCTCCCTTTTCGCTTCAGTGCATGGCTACCGGCCGCCATCTTGGCTGACAGTTAATTTGCATAAGGATATGCTGATTAGCCAATGGGAAGGGTAGCGGTCGTACGCTAATTACCATGTTTCTCTTTTATTAGTGTAGATAAAAGCCTAAGGGACCATTAGGACTGAACAACTGGAATGAACAGTCGACCAATCGCTATGACATGCACTGAGGACCATTAGGATTGAACAACTGGAATGAACAGTCGACCAATCGCTATGACATGCACTGACCACCAGGGGGCAGACACTTAATGCAGGAGCTGCCCACTGGTGGTCAGTGCACTCCCACATTGAGAGCGCTGCTCAGCTAACAGACCCATCCTTGCGGCCCACCAGCCCAGCAGTAGCCACTCACTCCCTCAGTAGACCTGCAGGTCCAATCTCCGGAGAACCAGCCAGACACTGATGGACCAGCGCCGCTGGCATGATCCCGATAGCGCCGCTGGCCTCCTGGAAGTTAGCCTTGGGCACCATGGCCACTTCCCCTCCCTAGATGCTCCGCAAGGAAGAAAGGATATAAAAGCATCCGCCAGGTGACTCCCGATAACCAGTGTGAATGTCAGCGGGACGGATCCAGATTCCGGGACAGCAAGGACACCCACTGCCTGCCCAGAGGGCAGATCACATCCCGGCCCCACCCCCACCCCCCTAGGGACCCTACCATGCATGAGTTTGTGCACCAGGCCTCTAGTATGGCTGAATTATGTCTCCCAAATCCATTTGTTGAAGCCCTAATCCCCAGTACCTCAAATGTAACTGTTTCTGGAGACAGGCCCTTAAAGAGCTGATTAAGTTAAAATAAGGCCTTCAGGGTAGGACCTAATTCAATCAGACTCTCGTCTTTATGAGAAGAGAATAGCAGGACCCACAGAAAGACACAGGGATGCAGCACACAAAAGAAAGACCATCTGAGAACACAATGAGAAGGTGGCCATCTGCAACCAGAGAGAAGCTTGAAAAGAAAACAAACCTGCCAACACTGATCTTGATTCTAACCTTCAGAACTGTGAGAAAATAAAAGTCTGTTACCTAAGCCACACAAGTCTCTGGTATTTTGTTATGGCAACTAATACAATGTGAGTGTGTGAGTGTGTGTGTATGTGTTTATATATTTAACTATGTTCTTTTCCCTGCACTGTTCTGTTGATTAAGGGTATAAAGAAAAGAAACACTATTTCCTAAATTCTGATAATTTAAGAATTGATGGAGAGATGATACTAGTGAAACAAAAATTAGAAAAAGGATGCTATACAGCAACTGTCAGAATATTAGCTCAACACAATAGGCAGAAAGTCTTGGAAATGGTAATGGTTAGGCAAAATCTTGAATGAAAAACTGGATTTAGCAAAAGTCCTGGTTCTTGGTAAGAAGATGGCCTTGGCTTTCTGGCTGGTTAAAGAGATGTGAGGGAGCATGGCAGATCTTATGATTGGCAGTAGCCTCCTGCTGCTCACACGTGCGTGTGTGTGTGTGTGTGTGTGTGTGTGTGTGTGTGTGTAGGCGTGGCAGGCACTCCTTCAATGATCTTGAAGAAGTGAACTCTTATTACCTTTTCTCTTATCTACAGCTTCATTTCCATGATGCTACCTTTTATAATTTTCATTATGCTGATAGTTTTCCTTTGGGAAAGAAAGGAAACGAATTAGCAAGTAACAAATTTTGTCTGTCTCTGTTAACAGTTTGCTTTAGATGACCTCTCCCATACAGTGGTTCTAACACTTTTTGGTCCACATTCTTAATTCTAAAAGCATATTTTAGAATATGGCAGTTTTAAAATATGGCAAATGTTCAGGCTTCTGCCTATCATGCTGAGGTTCTTCCTCTCACCTTTTATTTTAATGTTTTAAGTTAATGATTAATGCCTACACCAGCTGTTAGATGCTCTCAGTACACACAGCAGCACAAAAACACTTACAGCACTTAGTCATAACACTGTCAGCTATTTACTTACCTTTCTTCTTTCCCCCATAATGTTTGTCTTTTGAATCAGTTCCTTCGGGCCCAGTTTTTAGCTTGTTCCCTCTTGGGTCAATTGTTCTTAAGCTTAATGTTTATCAAAATCACCTGGAAATTATTGTTTAAAATGCTGATGCTCCTCAAATGTTCTAATTAAAAGTATTTGAAGGAAAAGCATATGAAATGAGAAACCTTGCCTTAGTTGTTAACTGATCTGCAGGGTGTTTATTAACAGGGCTCGCCGTAGGTACACTTATTACTTTTAATGTGAACACCATGGCACAACGTTTTATTTCCTGTGTTCTCCAGTCTCCCCCTGTGATCACAGAGTAGCATGGATCCATTTTCAAACCAATGCCATGAAGAATATTTAATAGAACACTCTTGGATTTCTGCCTTTGTAAATTGTGTATACACAAACACTAACTTCAAGTTTATACACCCTGTATGTTACTGTTCATACTTGGCAGTTGGGACAACTTTTGATGGCAAATGTCAAAACAGTAAATCAATTTGCTACATTGAAGTAGTTCAGGGTCCTGTATTAGTCAAGGTTCTTCTGAGAAACAAGCCAATAGGAAATGTATATCTATGAAGAAAGATTTATTATAAGGAATGAGCTCACATGGTTACAGAGGCTGGCAAGTCCAGATTTTCAGAGCCAAAGTCCCAGGTTGAGTCTGCAGGCTGCAGGCTGTGGATAACCAGGAAGAGCTAATGTCCCAGTTTCAAGGCTGCCAGGCAGAAGCCTCTCTGAGTAGGGGGAGGGTCCACTTCTGGTTGTATTTAGTTCTTCAATTGATTGGGCGAGGCCCACCCACTTGAGGAGTGGGGTAATCTTCTTCACTCAGTCTACCAATTTAAATGTTAATCTCATCCCCAAATGCCATCACAGAAACACCCAACATAATGTTTGACCAAACATCTCCACATGAATGGCCCCGTCGGGTTGACAGGTAAAATTCACCATCACAGTTCCCCTGGGTAAAATCCCAAATCCATAAAAGCTGGTGTGAGATTGACTTCTATATGTGGTATGAAGTGTGATCTCATTGACCTGTTTTCCTCTATAGATAATTCAGGCATCCGATCTCCCTTTTTTCCATGTGGATAATTTATTTTATCAGCACTTATTTCCTCATGAAAATTCTTGAGGGAATTCTAGTAAGTTTACAAAATTGCATACATCTGAATTTCCAACTGTCACAAAGGTCATAGAGCCAGATTCTGAGTAGGTTCTAAAACTTCGTTTTCAATCTAAAGAGAATTCCCAGAGCCATCATAGACGGACGTAATGGCACTGTCAAATCAACTGACACTGTCGATTTTCCTGCTTAATCAATCAACTGTTTGGCAGTCAAGTCAGGCTGAGAATGGATTCCTGGCTGATGTGTAGAGTCTTGATTTAAGCCAATATGTGGCTGGATATGGTTACAGAATATCCTGGACAAGAGTTCATAATAAAATACAAAATTAACTATATTTTTCTGCTACTGTAAATCTAAACAAGAGGACCTGGAGGCTCTATTTACTATCTCATAGACTGTCCTCAAATATCCACTAATTTTAGCTGAATTACAGCTTCTAAATTCTTCCATATTCCATTGACTTTGTTCATTTGGCACTTATAGTATTCCTGACCCACAAATATTGTCAGTGATTAAACTCACCCACATGGCTCTCAGAGACTTTCTTTGATTTTATAAAACACAAACAAATAGTTAAGAAATATGCTCATTTAAATTTGTAATTAATGAATCTTTTCCATTGTATTATAAACCAATTAAATTTGAGACATGCTTAATGTAAAAAAAAAAAAAATCCCTATGCTTTTCCCACAATTTGGATGTTCATCCTCTACTATGCTGTCCACTTCTCCCATTTCATTGACTCATATAGGACATTTTGATTGTCTCTGGCTTCTGTCACATATTTCATCGTAGGCCTTGTCTTTTCACACACATTTAAGTAGCTGGCCCCATTCATCTATGGGTCACCTATTCCAGTTTCCAGAAATCCCACCCTCAATTGTTCAAACAGTCACAGAGGAAAAAAAGAAGCATTAGGAATATTTTCACTGATGTAAATTGTGGGAAACTGATATAGGGTTAAGCCTTGGACTCACCTGCTGGCAAAGTCACAAACAAGTCCTAGCTTAAAGGGCACAGTCCTCTTAGCATAATTAAGCTTGACCTTATAACACTCCCTAGATCTTATCTGGGAAGCTAATGGGCTGAGGAAGTGCAAGAACAGTGTAAACAAGTGAAACTCACAAGAACTGTGTAACTATGGTAACCACTACCTTGTTTACCCCTCACTATAAAAAGCTTGGTGAGGCCTGAGCACAGGGGAAGTCCTTCCTCTTGAGTTGGACTTGCTCGCCTGGTCCCCCATATTCCCAAATTATCTTGTGTCTTTTCTGTTTCATTTGTGTGCGGCTCCACTTCCAGACCCGAACCCTGAACCACGCAGGACGTGGAGGGAAACACTTACTACAGTAAATTACCCTACTTCCTTTACAACGTACATAGAGTTGCAGGCAACTTTGATTTTTTTTTAATCCTCAACCAAGGAGTGAGGATATTTTTTCACTGACTTTTAGAGCGAGTGGAAGGGAGAAGAAAGGGGGTGGGGAAGAAAGGGAGAGATGTGAGAGAGAGAGAGAGAGAGAGAGACTGGTTGCCTCCTGCAAGTTCCCTTGACCAGGAATCAAACTGGTGACCCTCCAGTGTGTGGGCCGGGACTCTAACCACTGAACATACCACACAGAGTGAGACAGCTTGATTTTAAAAAGGACTGCTCTCATTTTGCCTTCTGATAACTTTCAACAATGTAACATTACAGTGTGTTTGCCTGTTGCTCTGTAAGCCTGTTTCCCTTTCGCCTTCATTGGCTACTTCCTTCCATCTGTATCTGGGGAGAAGGGGAGGTTTCTTCTGTCTTCTTTCTTCCATTACTTTTCCTCTTTCCTTCCTGTCATCTCTGTCTTCATGATTTTCTTCTCTCTTTCCTTCTATCTTCTTTCTTCCTCCTAACCTACTATCTTCTTTGTTTCTCTTCATTAGGTTTATTTAAAAAGAGAAACAAGATTTTGTTCTGGCAAGTTAATTACTAATACCTATCTGAAGAAAAAATATCCATCACCTAAATACATAAATTGGCATTTCAGTCCATAGTCATACACATTTATAGTATTATCTTCACGTTTCTCACAGATTATACATCATACTGGTTCTTCGCTTGGATGTGATTTGACTGTAAAATCTCAAATGTTCCAGCAGGGATTGTGGTTGGAGGTGGGAAGAGCTTCTTGCCAAAGTGTCATCCCTTATGAGTTCCAGGATAAAGCTGTTGCTCAAAGACCCCGCCATTCCTCGAGGGATCTGCTAGTTCAGATTCTCTCATCGAATTTGTCACTGGGAGGAGGCCTTGACTACTGTTATCGAGCCCTTTCATCACCAGTTAACATTTCTCTGGCATGATTTAAATGGGTTTTCACGGTATTCCAACATCAGGGAGCATATTCTGCCAGCATAAAACATGTTCAGTAGCTGCAATCATAAAACATCTAAATTTATCCAATTTAATTTTTTGGATGCTGTTTTTCCTTCACCCCACATGCCAAACTAAGTCATTTTTCCTGACTACTGGGTACAAACAGACCCCAAAGTATCCAATCTGAAAGCAAGATTAATTTATGCTTTCAACTTTTTTTTTCTTTACTCTTGTAACTGCATTTTCAAATGTTCGAGGTAGTATTTCACTACAATGTGTATGTTGGTAATAATAGAAAATATTTTTTAAATATTAGGACTCATGCATACTAACCATTTTTGAATCACCCACTCTTACTGATGAAGAGATGCAATACAGAAAAGATAACAGATATGCCCCAAATCATACTAGTACTTCTAGAGAGTGGCCAAACTGGCTTCAGGCATAGGGTCCAGGCTCTGTTAGTCAACATTAGTGTACATTTCGGGGAAGTCCAGATATTGTTCTAAGGGCTATTGACCATTACTAGATAGTATTCATGCTTGTAATTTTAAGCTCAAAACAAAGCACCTCTTTTATAAAAGCAAAAACTACAAAATCTTTGACTCCGGCACATTGTAGGAGATTGTGGTCCATTTTGCAGTCAATTGTTAGATACTCACCATTTCTTGGGGTCTGCTAATACTAAGTTGGACTTTATAAAAGTCACTGAACTGTTTATTGATCTAAAAATTATAAGTAAATATAGTTTAATCTAATGCTTTAATGATATAGTAAACAGACTCTAGGACTAAAATAATGTCAAAATCTGTGCCTTTTTTTTTTTTTTTTTTTTTGCCCTAACTTGTTTGGCTCAGTGGATAGAGCATCAGCCTGCGAACTGAAAGGTCCCAGGTTCGATTCCGAACAAGGGCATGTACCTTGGTTGTGGGCACATCCCCAGTGGGGTTTGTGCAGGAGGCAGCTGATCGATGTTTCTCTCCCATCGATGTTTCTAACTCTCTATCCCTCTCCCTTCTTCTCTGTAAAAAAATCATTAAAATATATTTTAAAAAATCTGTGCCTTTTTATTTCCTAAGTGTTGAAGTGGAGATAGGGTGGAAGTGGGTGGAGAGAAATAGAAATTTTGACCAATTAGAAAAAGGAGAAATAATCCAAAGGGAAACACTTCATTTGGAAATGTTTCAATAAAACATGGCAATGAGGGGGAGTAGAAACCTAAACATGGCAAGTACCTGACAAGTCCCTTTAACAGCTTCCTATTGATTCACTTTAGCCTGCATGTCCTGGCGTATTGCTCCTCCCTCAAATATCTGTAGCTTGACTGACTCCCAGTTCTTGTTGATGCAGCATGTGGGAACTGCTCCATTATCTTTCGTTTCCGGGACTATAAAATACCTGATGAGCTTAGCAACCAGCTACATGCAACGCAGCCAGCTAGTGAAGTCTTGGATTAAAGTGAAACTCCGAGTCCATTTTGAAACATTTTGGAATCTTTTCTTTCATATGTAATGAAGAGTTATGGAGGCATTCATCTAAAACCCCTCATCCTAACCATAGCTTTTCTGTCTGCTGCCACAAAGAGGGAACACAACCCAATACAAAAACATCTCTTATGCTCTGAGCTATAAAAACAACATATTTGTCCTGAAATAGAGCCATTTCAAGTTTATGAATTTTGAGAAATTACTTATACATTTAGGAAACATGTATTAGACAGAGGATGTGAGTGTTTGGGATTCAGAGTGTGTTCTCACATCCATCCGGTATCACCAATGCTCTGTTTTGGGTATGAGTGCATAATGCTCAAAGTTGTCATTTGTGAATGTATAGTTTCTATCACTGCCAACTTACTTATTGTCTTCTTTACTTAGATTGGCATCCTGATTTACTTCAAACAGTTTTTGAAATTAACTCAGTGCTTGGGTAGGAGACCAAAATAGGAATAAAATAATTTCTTCATAGGGCTGGGACAGTCTGAATTCATAAATTGAGACACACAAGGAGACAGTCAAAAGCTGTAACCATGAATTAAATATAGGATATTCAGCATATGCCTACATTTGTGAGAAAGTGAAGAATAGATTCATAGACAATGAAGGTACCTTTGAGATAATATACAGTAGTCCATGTTATTTCAATTTTTGGAAATAATAATGAATAAGGAACTTTAAAAAAAATTCTAAAGTTCGTTTGCAGTAGTCAAGGTTGACATGTATGTTCCCTGATTTCCAGTCCAGTGTTGTTCCACAGTGCAATAGAGATGTAAAATGATCAAGGCAAAATTTCCTTCTGGTTCATTGAAAGCACTGGAGATACAAGCACTATTCTTCTCCATAGAAAAAGGTCAAGGCTGCTTTTGCAAATAGCAAGTTAGAACTTTTTTTGGTGTCCTGTATTTCCCCCTTTGAAGGTGCCCAAGAGAGAATGCAACTACAAAAACTGCAGTTAGAAAGTGAGAGCAAATGATAGGCCTGATGCTAGCACAGGCAATATACTCTTCTGCAGTGTGTTTGACAGTTTAAAGGGAGAAATAGCAGAGACAATGTGATCAGTCCCTGCAGCAGCTGGAAATGGCGTGGACACGAAAACACTGTCTTGCTTATTGCTATAAAAAATAAATACGATTTTTTTAAGGGAAGTGAATCTTTAGGTGTCCATGTTTATGCTATGACTGTGGAAAGTTGGCTTAATTCAATTTTTTTTCCTCAATCATCAGAGGCACTATTTTTATTGGATAAAATGACCATCTAAAATTGATTTGCCTTAATTTTTTTAAAGTAAATACAGATTATTACAGAGCTAGGAACCATGTTTACATTTGGTTTGGAAAGAGAGAGGTTTATGGTAAGGAGTAATCCAGGTGTGCAATTCTCAAGAAAGAAAGAAAAATGATGAAGTGAAACATGATTATTTCTGAAAAGAAGAAAGAGATAATACTGAAAGTTAGAAAACTGGACATATGTGCGATGGGGATGTGACACTGAGAAATGAGTTGTATTGACGCCATCCAAATTAAAGCCCCTAAAGTAAGAAAAGATTGACTGAAAAAAGTATTTTTAAGATGTATTATTTAACGTTACTTTTTTATGATGTTAAATGTAGACCCATGGTGACTACAGAGATTTGAAATTTGACAGATAGCATGGATCTGGTTGCCAAAATATATTTAAGTATTTTTAAGGTCCATTGAGTGTATGATCTGGTATGAACAAAGCCCTGATTCAGATGGACCAGAACCCTAACAGACCTGTCAGATTGCCTTTCTGTGTAATTATGCTACAGAGAAATGAAGGTGTGTGGTAACTTCAATGAATACACATACAGCCTGCAGCAATGGGTATTTTTCTCCAAAGGATCTAAAAGTATTTGGGGGTTAATTCTTTCCCAAGAGTCAAATTGGTGGCTTTTTCCAGTGTGCACTTTGAAAAATTGATAGAACAAAAGTGGTAAAAATATCTTCTTAAGAAATTCACCTTTCATATATGTTAACTTTGGTTTGCTTATTTTCTCAAACTTTAGAAAATATAAAATGATTTTTTATTAAGAAATTTAAAAAAAATAAGCTTTAGCATTTACTATTAGATATTTGCCAATAGGAACTTTGTTTTTTGCCCTCAATTAAAAAAAAAACAACTCTTGGAAATATTTTTTTTTTGCCTTTTAAGGTTATATTTAAATCAATGGAAATAGGTGAGGAAGACTGCTCTATTGAGAGATTCCAAGAAGTGATTTCCTCTCCAATTATTTCATATCTTATAAAACAGACCTCATAGGTCCTAAGAGTACATGAGCTTTAACTGCACATTAGTCCTGCTATTAGTCCATGATTTTCAGATAAAGTACACCATCCAAGAGATACAGTCATTTCCTCCCAAGAAATTACAAACTATAATTTGTATGTTTGCACATGGATATCTGTGCAACATTGAATCTTCACTGTTGCAACACCTCCAGCTCTATCCCTACCCCTGTCATATGTGATTTGTACTTTGTTTTGTTTTGTATTACCAGCATTTCTCCAGGAATGTATTAGGCACTTGCTCCAGTCTCTTTAGATCTGAAATCACGATTCTGAGACTAACTGCACATTTCCCCTGCCTGTAAGAATTTTACAACATGGCCAGAATGCTCGCTGAAACTCTTGCTGTCACACGTGAGATACAGGGAAAGACAAAGATTTTGACCATTAAAGAGAAAATTAAGCCTGTGGTATTTATAGCAAGACAGGGAGGTACCTGTAACATTAACAGAATAATGAAAATAGATTATAGAATCTATTTTATTTTATATGGCTCTTCAAATTTCTGTCTTTGTGTAATTTTTCCTAGTTTTATTAGGGTTATTCTGGATTTGTAGGTATGACTTGGAGCACTTTCTAACGGAAACCTTGTAATCATGAGATAGATATCTTTTTGCAATTGTCCTAGTTTTTTGCTTGCTTTTGTTTGTTTGTTTTGCTTTGTTTTGTTTTTTATCTCCTTACTGTTGCTAAGCACTGCAATCCCACAATCATTGGTTTGCTTTTTACTCTCTTTTTTTTTTGGTCAATACAATGACAGAATTGCTGTGCAAATTTTTGTAATGTATCTTTATTGTTGAAAGTATTACAAATGTCTCTTTTTTTCCCATTGACTCCCCCCCACCCTGCACTCACCCCGCCCCAGGCCTTCACCACATTATTCTCTGTGTCCTTGGGTTATGCATATATGAAAATAAGTTTATTTGGTTAATCTCTCTCCCCCGACCCCCACCACCCCGCCTTCCCTCTGAGATTCTTCAGCCTGTTCTGTGCTTCTATGTCTCTGGATCTATTTTGTTTGTCTGTTTATTTTGTAGAGCTTTATGATTCTAGCCACATATTTTGGAAGAAAAAAAGTTCTTCACTAGAGGTGGCAGCATTTCTACCAATTTTATTTATATGTCAATTATATAATTTTTTGACCCATTAAGAAAAATGCATCCTTTTAACATACATTTCATTGTGAGGGGTTCTAGGATGAGTGTTTTCATCTAGTAATATCTGGATAATTTTTATGAATTCCAAATTAACTCCTTGATCTTGTCCACACTGTTTTGAATGGTTACGTTCAGTCTTGCTGTTCTAGATATTACTATCTAGATTTTACCTCTATGTAACTAAAACACAAGGGTTTCACTGTTAGATATTTTTTTAATATAGAGAGAGTGCATTATAGAAGAGCTGACATAGCTAAAATTGCTCATACTCTTGGACTAGCATTAACCATAGTGCGCTCCACTAAATACTTATATTGGATAATAGTTACTTGAGGGGAAAAAGTGCTGGTAGGAGCAGCAGTGGAGACTTTCGGTGGGTGGAGGAGGCTGGCACAATGCAAAACTGATGACTTCTCAGTCTTGAAAATGCTAAAATTCATTCTGATAATATCAAAGGGTTTATGAATGACATGTGTTCCCGGATGAAATCACAGTATCACACCCTTTAATTTATAAAAAATAATAAGTATTCTCATATTCACAGGAATATATTTTGGAAAATAGTTTTAGACAATCTCCTTACTTAGGATAGAAATCATCTCTTGCTTAGAGGTCTTCTCAAAGTATTTTTCCTTTTTTAACATAAATGGATACTTCTCTTTCTAATCCAACTAAAGTTAACTATAGACAAAACTATAAATCCAGCAACTTTTTGGGGGGCTTTTTTTTTCTGTTAATTTCTGCCCTTTTTGCATGTGACACTTTATAAAAAGCAGCTAACACCTGTGACATTACCTTATATTCTGGGGCTATTCTTGCCACAGTCCCTTGCCTCTGTCTAAATCAGCATTTGTGTGATCAGTACAACTCTATGCAAATGAGTTTAATCCTAATATATAAAGAGCCAGGGTCCGTCACGACCTAAATGTCTGGACAGACAACTGAACACCAGGCTAGGGTCCTGGCCGGCACGGAGGAAGTCAGTCCTGGGTCTGGGCGGCATGCGGCAGGAGTCAGTCCTGGGTCCCAGCCACCCGTGGTGCGGTGGCAGGAGGGAGCGGTGGGCCCTGGCCACCTGCAGCGCAGCAGCGGGAGGGAACTGTGGGAATGGAGCCATGCTGCCATCGGACTGGCCTCTTGGTCCCTCCCCCGCCCACAGGCTGTGGGGAGGCAGAGCCATGCTGCAATGGGACTGGACCCTAACCGAGGGGTCCCCGATTGTGAGAGCGTGCAGGCTGGGCAGAGAGACTCCCCTGAGTGCGTGAATTGTCATGCACCTGGCCTCTAGTAGATTTATAAGAAGTTGTGGAGACTCATAGAGCTCTCTCTCTTCTGTCACTGATGCATCATCAGAAAGGGGCAGTCACTTTCTTTTTCTGATTCAAGGCAGTATTTCTTGTTAGAATTTTAAGTCATAATTTTAATTTATATGCTATCCCAGGATGACTGCTACAATAGGACGTTTGAGGCATGAGTTCCAGTTTTCATCCAGCCAGTAAATTTGTATATTTGACTATGTGCAATCAATGTATCCCTTTAATTGTTTATTCTGGATCTATCTTTATTCAATAAATATACATTGGGTAATTTTAGCTTATGAGAGCTCTTCTTTAACCCACTTTCTATATATTAAAAAATATCTAGCAGTGCAAACCTTATGGTTAGTTACTTTGAGATAGGTGTTGTGGATGGAATTATTATGATATTTACTATATCATCTTAAATTAGTAAATTCCTAAGTAATTGGGATGTACCTTGGTAAACCAATGAGAGAAAGATTTGGGAGAAAGTATGATCTTAAGACATTACTTTCAAAAATGATTTTGGGGGAGGAGTTTAGCTAGATCTTAAGAACTAGAGGCCTGGTGCATGAATCCATGCATGGGTGGAGTCCAGCCGATCCGCCCGGATGGGGGCCCGATCAGGTTCGGGGCTGGCTGGGGGGAGGGGCCAAGGGTGGTTGACTGGCTGGCCCCATCCCCTGGTCAAACTCCCCATCGAACTCCTCATAAAACTCCAGGTGGAGGGGACAATTTTCATATTAGCCTTTTATTATATAGGATTGCTTACCACACAGGATTATACTTTACCTAATAGACAGATGAAACCTAAGTTAGAAAGTTAGTAAAAAAAAGTGACATTAAAAAAAGTATTTGAATATATTTAATGTTTTTAGAGAAACATTATAATAGTCTTTATGAGAAGGATCAAAATTTCATTGAATTTTCACATACATTCACCCTTGAACAATATGGGTTTGAACTGCACAGGTCCACTTACATGTGGATTTTTAAAAATAAATATATAGTCAACCCTTCATATGCCCGGGTTTCACATCTGCAGATTCAACCAAATGGGAGTTTAAAACAGTATTTTTTTAAACCACTGTTGGGAATATGTGGATATAGAGGGCCAACTTGAGTTATACTCAGACTATCAATTGTGTGGGGGTCGGTGCTCCTAAACCCCACAATGTTTGAGGGTCAACTGCCTTTATTTTATTGTTCACTGTTATTTCATTTGGAATTACATACGTGTGTTTGTTTTATTGGGCTGCTATAACAAACTCGGTGGCTTAAAACAACAGAAGTTTATGTCTCTCAGTTTTGGAGGCTAAAAATCTGAAATCACAGTGTTGGCAGGACTGTGGTCCCTCTGAGGTTATGGGGAAGAATCCTTTCCATGCCTTTCTCCTAGCTTCTAGTCACTTCCAACAATCCTTGGTGACCCTTGCCCTAGTTTCATCACTCTAATTCCTCCCTTCATCCTCACATGGCCTTCTCTCTTTGCATGTGTGTGGGGTGTGTCCAAATTTTCTGCTTTAAAGGATTTAAGGTCCACCCTACTTTAGTACAACCTCATTTTAACTTGATTATATCTGTAAAGACCTAATTTCCAAATAAGGTTACAGTCACAGAATTCAGGTGGACATGAATTTGGGGCTAGTGTCAATATTCAGTCTAGTACAATGAATGTAGCATGTTTAACCAAAGATCAAAAGGGCCAGTAAAATAAAGAATTAGAAGAAAGGTAGCAGCAATATTCTGGGTCAATATGATGATGCTTTTTATAGTTAAAATACCCATAGTTTTGCTTTTGATCCCAATATGAGGATATTCTTTTTAATAAAATCCTTCACATAACTTATTTGAATTTAACCTTCCACTCTGCCTCTAGCATTAAAGCTTCATAACAGTAGGATATTATTATTTTACAAAAACAAATACAACAAACCCGAAAGTATTTTACTCGGTATCGCAATTGAATAAATATTATTGAATTAATTAATTACTAAAAATACCAAAGTATGTTCTAAATATCATTTGAATTCCTGTTTTATTCTTTTTACTCTCCTATTTTTTTTAATGTTCCCTTTGTTTTGTATTTTGTCACATGACATGTTTTATTACTTTATTGTCTGTTGTATTTTGGAAAGTGCAAGCTTCCCTTAAAAAAAAAAAAATTGAACTAAATTTTCCTTCCTTTCTCTGAATTCTCAAGCTTCATTAATTTATTCTCAAAAAATAAATGTAAATTATTGTTATGACTATATTAGTAGAAATTAAGAGATATCATTGTGTTTAAATAATACTCCAGACTTCTGCATTTAATTGGATAGCCAGAGTTGTAGCAATTATTTGGATTTGGGCCTATGAAGTGAAGTAGTATGAAAACTTATCAACAATTCTTATTCTCCAGAATTCCTTCTCTCTTGAGTCCTTAATTTTTATTGATGACTTGGTAGGCTAGAGTGAACCCTCTAGTATTTTATTCAGAATAGACACATGAGGAATCTGTCTTTAGTATTTTACAAAATTTACAAACACCTTTCTGTAAATTTTGTAGTTAGGAATGATGACTTGGCTGGGTATAGAATTTTATGTTCATAGTCCTTCCTTGAGCCTTTGTAAAAATGACTTTATACATAATCCACATTTATATGTGGAGTCTGAGAAAATCCTTTTGCATATGTGCAGATTTTTCGTTTTTTTTTTTTTGTTGTTTTGTTTTGTTTTGTAGATTTATAATTATTTGCTCACTCTGGATATTTGGGTATTTTTCTTTCTTTTAAATCAAAAATTATGATTAGAATACACATAATTTGATGTCCTTTAATATTTTTTCTATCTTTTTCTGGAATGTAATAGGCTTAAGAAAATTCTTACTCAGGAAATATTTCACTCTCACTTTTAATTTATTTTTTTAATATAATAATTCTTATATAATGTCTTATAACTTATGATTTTATGCATTATTCTCTTTATTTATATCCAAGAAACCCTTTAGTATGTGTGGTTTCAGTTACAACTTCCCTTCTTAAGAACTTGTTGTTGTTGTTTTGTTTTTTTTAAATATATTTCTTTATTGATTTCAGATTCCAACTTCCCTTCTTAAGAACTTGGGGTTTTTTTTTTTGTTTTTTTTTAATATATTTCTTTATTGATTTCAGAGAGGAAAGGAGAGGGAGAGAGAGAAACATCAATGATGAGAGAGAATCATTGATTAGCTACCTCCTGCACGCCCCCTACTGGGGATCAAGCCCACAACCTGGGCATGTGCCCTTGGCTGGAATTGAACCTGGGACCCTTCAGTCCGCAGCCGACGCTCTATCCACTGAGCAAACCGGCCAGGGCTAAGAACTTGGTTTTAATGTCACTTCTAAAAGAGGCCTTTCCTGATTGTCCTCATCAACAATAATAAATCAACAACATCACTATAACAGGGAAACACTGTTTTTTTCTCACTGCTTTTATGCAGAGAACCATGTCTTTTCATCACTGTAGCCAGTGATTCTCAATTCCCATTGATAGGATCTCTGCCCAGTGACATTTCATCTCACTTATTCCATCTCTCCTTTTGTTGTACAGATTATTTCTTAAGGTCACTTTTTTTTTTCTACCATGTTAAGTTCCTGAAGCAGATATTGCTTTTTTGCTCTCCTTTTCAATAAAATCAATTTTTAAAATGTATACTTTCTGTAGATCTTCTTAGTAAAAGTACTTTCACTTAAATTGTATTTGGCATTTGCATGGTACCAGTTTGCCTGTGTATATATGTGTGTATGTGTTTTGGAGTGTTCATACTAGAGCGAGATGAGACTGATCTAGATTCTAACTGATAGTGTGAAATATCATTTGTAAACAGAAAGAAATGTCTTTACAATAGGAAGAAAGGAAGGGAAAGGGCGAAGGAGAAAGGAAGGTTGAATTCATGATTTTGATTTCTAGAGCCATTTCATTCTCAGTATACCATGCAGTCTGTTACCATGTCTTTCAGAATTAAAACTGTATTTGTTTGTACTTGAAGAAATTTCAGATTCCACAGGACTCAGTATGAATATTTTCACAATATAGATTCTAGTACCTTTCCTTATTATCATGACCTTCTTCTGTTCCTTGTAAGTTAAAATCAGAGAAAGTAAACTTGTGATGAGATAATGTTATCTTCCACCTCATCTGGCTACCTATAAGCCTGAAAATAGGCATTCAGAGAAACTGCATAAACTACTTCCCGCTCTCTACTGTTTGCAGCTTGAAATTTCAAAGTGATGACTTTCCCAGAGTATAGTACTTACTGTCCATCAGCCTGTTTTAGGTTGAATGGCTGTATTAGACCAACAGTAAAGAAATACAGGGTCTACCCAACATTCACTACACAATATTATCCAGGCCACGCAATACTGCCTTTTCTTGCAGATGACAATGCAATTTAAAAAAGAAAATAAATCTTCAAATGGAGGATGGAATTGTAAAGAAAAGTCATTTCACTATGTACTAGGCTTAAAGAAAGTATTGTTTAGCTTTTAGCAATTATAACATCAATATATTCTTAGCTACTAGAGGAAAAAAGTAACAGGAAATGTACCTTAACAAAATCATCAGTGAAGACATTTCGTTCAGATTAATAAATACCCTATATAATAAAAGCCTAGGTGGCGTCGCACAATGTCATCACAAGATGGCCACCACAAGAAGGCCACCACAAGATGGCTGGCAGGGGAGGGAAGTTGGGGGGCAAACAGGCCAGCAGGAGAGGGCAGTTGAGGGTGATCAAGCTGGCAGGGGAGGGCAGTTGGGGCAACCAGGCCTGCTGGGGAAGGCAGTTGGGGGGAACCAGGCCTGCAGAGGAGGGCAGTTGGGGGCCATCGGGCCAGCAGGGGAGGGCAGTTTGGCGTCAGTCAGGCTGGCAGGGGAGCAGTTAGGAGGCAATCAGGCTGGCAGGCAGAAGCAGTTAGGGGCAATCAGGCAGGCAGGCAGGCAAACGGTTAGGAGCCAGAAGTCCCGAATTGTGAGAGGGATGTCCGACTGCTGGTTTAGGCCTGGTCAGACATCCCCCGAGGGGACCCAGATTGTAGAGGGTGCAGGCTGGGCTGAGGGACACCCCTCCCATGCATGAATTTCATGCACTTGGCCTCTAGTAAAAGTATAAAAATAGCAGTTATCTTTAAGCTATCCAAACTTTTTTACAATAAGATCCTAATTTCAAGAAGATGGGTTTATATGAACAACTGCCATACTTTCAGGTAACTCTGACAAAGAATCCAAATTTAGATATTTAAAATGAAAATTTCTGAAGAATATCTGATTAGAATTTTACTTTTTTTTAACTGCATGCTATTTTCCTTTCCATCATTAGGAAGGATTTTCTTTACCACTGAAAGACATCTATTCTGACTTAAACATACTGAATTAAACAAATAAACTCAAGAGATATTGCATATTTTTATTCACAGTGTTCAGAACTTAAACTGTGGAGCAATAAGAGAAAAGGTGAATATTTCTCACTTCTCGCTGCTAAAACTCTGCTTCACTCTCAATGAATTACCCCAAGAAGGAATACCATTCACTAGAGCAGAAAATGTTGGAAACCAAAATAACACTGTGAAATTGGCAGTTATTATTTCCATTCTACCAATACTGAAACAAAAGAAGACAACGTTGAACCTATGAAAAACTTGACCAAAGCTCAGTTAGCAATGAAGTTATAGAATTGAGATACAGACTCTCATCTTTCTAAATCCAATTCAGTGACCTAAAACATATAAACTAAATCCAAAAACAATTTAAAAATAAAACAACAAAGAGAAAAATACTTCCCTAATTCTTTTCAAGTTATATTTCTAAGTGTATGTAGGCACTAAAATAGTTTTATATGCTCTTAAACTACATCAGTAATAATTATATCATTTTTGCTAGTAATCACAGCAAAATTAATTAATTAATTTAATTAATTTCAATTTAAATAAAGAAATAATAATAATAGAAAAGTGGGATAAAAATATAAAACAAGAAATTCTTCAAAGAGAATAGTTTCACCAATGGATCATGGATATATGACAATATGTGAAAAACTAAAAAGGTACGATATCAAAAGTTGTTTTGCTATACATGAGCTATTCCCAAGCACTTCTTTAGCAAATGTGCTTAATTAAGGAATATAAGAATTAGATTAAGTACTAACAGAGCAGCTGAGTAAGTATATGCAAGTTAGGCACTGTATATCTAAGTTCTTAAAAATTTATTTAGATGTTTTCATTATTTTGGTCTACCTTTAATTTTACTATAATTTGTTAAACCCAAAGATGGGAGGTTTGCATATTTATCTGGACAAATTTCCTGCACATGAAAGCAAAAAGTGTCTTATTTACAATAGAATAAATACATAATCACACTTCTTTAATTAACAATTGAGAAAATAATTTTAAAATAAACAATTGATATTTGAACAACATAAAATACTAATATATTTTTCTATATCAAAATGTATTGTCTCAACATCCATTTTTTTCTGCTATTTGTATAGGCACTCCAGTTTATTATGGTTTTGGTTTGTATGATATACTAGAGGCCCTGTGCACGGATTCATGCACTGGTGGGGTGCATGGCCTACGGGGATTGGCCGCTGTGGGAGCGCTGCTCATTCTGGTCAGTCGAGCAGCTGTGGACCCACCCTCTGAGCGGCTGCTCCCACTGTGGGAGTGCCACTCATCCCGGTCAGCTGAGCGGCACTTGCACTGTGGGAGTGCACTGACCACCAGGGGACAGCTCCTGTGTTGAGCGTCTCCCCCCTGGTCATCAGTATGCGTCATAGCGACTGGTCGACCGGTCATTCTGGTCGTTCTGCCATTCAGTCCCTGGAATTTTATTATATAGGATATAAACTTTTTTTTCCATTGTTGAATTTTTGCTTTTAAATCTAGTCTACAATCTCTGCCTTTTAATTAAGGTATTAAAGCTATTTATAGTTGATGTAATTTTTCTATGATTGCATTTTAATATATCATTTTATTATTTGTTTTCTGTATTTCTCTAGTCTTTTTTTCTATTTCTAATTTCTTTAGTGATAAATAAATATTTTGTGTATTATTTTAATTATTTTTCTATATTTTTTAGGTTGTTGTTTTTTTTTAGTAGTTGCTCTAGAGACTACAATATGTATTCCAATTTATTTCAGTATACTTCATAGGAATACTAACTTCTGATAAAATAGAATAATGTTGATTCAATATAGTTTCATTTCCTCTTTTGCACCATTATTGCCATATGTTAGATCTATATCTATATATATAAAAGCCAAGCGACCAGAACGCCAGAACTACCAGAATGACTGGTCACTATGATGTGCAGTACAGTGGCCAACCAGCACAATTGGGGCCCCAATCGGCCATCCCAACCTCCCACAGTCCCTCCCCCTGGCCGGCCGGACCCTGATGGGTCCCCTTACCCCGATCAGGGGCAGGGCTGGCAGGACCCCACCCATGCATGAATTCATGCACCTGGCCTCTACTATGTTATAACACAATATAGTGTTATTATAATTGCTTTGTATATTCTGATTTTTTTAATTATAAGAAATTGTAAAATGCATCTGTAAAATCTTTTTTTAGAGGCCATACTTACCATTCATGACATTCTTCATTTCTTCCAAAGGATTCTGGTGCTCCTCAGGTGTCATTTCCTTTTAGCTTGAAGGACTTCCTCTAGCATTTACTGTCAGGTTTAGCATTTACTGTAAAGTCTAGCATTTACTGTAAGGTAAGCCTCCTAGCAACAAATATCCCCAGTCTTTACTTTCCTGGAATATCTGTATTTTGCCTTATATTGAAAGAAGAGACTTGCTGATATAGAATTCCTGGTTAAGAGTTTTCTCTCTTTTTATTTTGTTTTTTCTTTTTGTACTTTTAATGTCACGCCACTGCCTTCTTGAGTACAATCTGATTCTGATGGTAAAGTAGCTATTGATTGCATTGAAGCTCTCCTGTATAAAATGAGTGTGTGTGTTTTTTTTTGTCTTGCTGTTTTCAAGATTTTCTTTTTGTATTTGGATTTAAATAGATAGACCATAATGTGGCTTGTTAAAACTGTTATTTTGTATTTGTCCTATTTAAATTTGTTAATTAACAGCTTTCATTAAATTTTAGATGTCTTTTTCCATTATTTTTTCACTGATTCTTTTTTGTCATCTGGAACATGCTGTGGAGTCTCTTTTCATTCTGTCTTTCTCATCCAGTTTTGTACGCTTCTACTCCAGAATTTTTATTTGGTTATTTGTCATAACTTCTATATCCTTGCTGAATTTTTTATTTGTTGATCCATTGTTGTCACACTGTCATAGTTTTCTTTTAATTTTTTACCATGGTTTCTGTTATTTCTTTGAAAATATTAAAATAGCACTTTGGAAGTATTTTTTTCTACTTGACTTAACATTTTTGGATACTCAGGGACAGTTACTATTAACTGTTTGTTTGTTTCCCTGTAAATGTGTCATAATTTCTTGTTTGTTTTGGGTTTTGTTTTTGTTTTTTTGTGGGGTTTTTTTGCTTTTCTCATTAATTTTTAATACCAGTTTTAAACAAATAACATCTACCTATAGAAAATAATAATATCTATATCTATTGCTATTAGATTATTGTATATTTTGTAGCATGTCTGGATTTTGATATTTTGCCTCAATAGTTATTTTTGCTATGTAATTCTTTATTTTTGTTTTTAAATTTTTCCTGCACATAATCTGTGACACCTGTCTCCATTGTAGTAATATGGTTAGTCATGTCTCTGCTCAAAATATTTTTTTACTCTTTTTGTTTTGTTTTGTTTTACTTTGGCTTCCTAGGAGATGTCCCTGTGTCTGCGTAACCTAGTAGTCATTATACGATTGCAAGGAAGTTGTTCTTAAACACTTTGAGCAAGTAGGGTTTCTGTCTTCGGCAGATGGATCTGTGCCTGGGTAGAGGAACACATTCAATGGTCATGCCATTTTCAAGTTGCCCCAATTTTACTTTTCCCTATACTCCAGCGGTTCTCAACCTGTGGGTCGCGACCCCTTTGGGGGTTGAATGACCCTTTCACAGGGGTCGCCTAAGACCATTGGAAAACACATATATAATTACATATTGTTTTTGTGATTAATCACTATGCTTTAATTATGTTCAATTTGTAACAATGAAATTGGGAGTCACCACAACATGAGGAACTGTATTAAAGGGTCGTGGCATTAGGAAGGTTGAGAACCACTGCTATAGTCCCTTTCAAGTCTTCTGCACATATACATGTGGTCATAGGATTGACCAGGAATGTTTAAATATCTTGTGACTCTTCTAGTGTCAGCTAGACATATACACAGCTTCAGCCAGAACATGCTTGGCCTACTCACATCTCAAGCAAGTAGAACGGAGGAATTGGCTCTCACCTGTTTGCTTGCCTTTAAGAAGTTAGTTCCACTAATAATATTGATGGAGATGGGTATCACCTAATTCCAAATAGAAAGGCTGTCAATCCTTATAGCTTTTCAATCTTGGCATAAACACCACACTGAGCTGGATTAATGGCTCAGACTCCCACTGTTCTTCTCTGAAGTCTTTCAACTATTAATATTTCTCCATTTGTATGCCTTTGACTAATTTTCAGAGCAATGAAGTAATAGCTTTTGTCAATTTGTGACAATATGTAGCTATTTTTTGGAGAGAGTACCTGCCAATCTTAGTCATAGCAAGAAGTCTGACTTTTTAAATTTATCTATATTTTGCAATAACATGAAGATAAACAAAAAGTAATCCAAATATCTCTTCATGGAAGAAGCAGAATAGTTATGCAGAAACATAGAATTATTTTTATTGTATCATGCATTTTTGTTGTTTTTCCAACATGTCAAACATGGAAACACATTTTAAATTTTAAATGCCACCTTATAAAAATAATTTGAATGTAAACTTTGCTGAAAATTCATGACAAATGGAAAAGAACAAATTGGTATATAAAAAAGTATTTTGAAAAATGTATAAAAGTTGTGGATTAATACTAAAGATTAAAAGAGTGAGTCTAGCTAACTTACATAAAAGGAAATATTCAAAATCATTTGTACTCATAAAAATAGAAATTTATGCATTAGTACACAACAGTGTTATAAAGATCTCTGAAAGATTATAAGAAATGGGAACTAACGGGCAGAGAAAGATGAAATGTGAATATTGTACTCAATAAGCCACTAGTAATAGTGAGTAGACATATTTTGAAAAGCAATGACAGCATCTTTCCAAGAAAAATTATTATTAAAAGCATATATAGCCATACTTGATTCTGACTGTGCCATAATGAAATACTTTTAGAGAGAGTTGACAATGACTGGGAAGAGATGTAAAGAAAGCATTTAGAAATCAATGTTAAATGTAATGCTATCTAAAAAGAATAAATGGTGCCCTAGCTGGTTTGGCTTGGTGGATAGAGCATCAGCCGGTGGACTGAAGGGTCCCATGTCAGATTCAGGTCAAAGGCACATGCCCAGGTTGCAGGCTCGGTCTCCAGTAGGGGGCTTACAGAGAAGGCTGTCAATCAATGATTCTCTCTTGTCATTGATGTTTCTATCTTTCTCTCCCTCTGCCTTCCTCTCTGAAATAAATAAAAATATATTAAAAAGAATAAATGGCTTTGCCCCCAAAGACTCTAAGATAGCAGCAATGTTGAAACAATATATGAAGTGTTCAAAAGAGTAATTTAATTAATGAGAGGGGAGAGTTTTGTATTTACTGTATTTTTAAGAATCTGGCTAAGCTAAAATTAATGTATGACTTTTTTAGTTTCTAAACAAATTTAGATATGCATAATTTAAGGAAAAGTTATAATGAAATATTTGAACTCTTACCTAGAGGGGAAATGAGACATACTAAACTGAGGAGAAAACTTTTGTTTAGTGTTCCCTGAATAACCATGCAGGAAAATAAATCATTATGGTTCTGGGTGTTTCTTCTACAATTAATGTCCTGTAAGATACATAGAGATGATTAGGAAACTAAACTGTCATATTGCCATTTAAATCAACATAACAAATATGTGTATAGTATGCTTTATAATTCATGAAACATGCTACCTATTCACTGAAGACAGCCTTACAAAAGATTATGGAGGAAATTAAAAGCAAAAATTCTTAGACCTGTAATTACATAAAGACTGGTTTGTAATATAAATCAACTAAATATAAATCAATAAAAGGTAATATTAACTAAACAATAATTTTTTAATGTAATATGAATATTACATAACTGCCTTTAAGACTCTTATATTAGCTAAACAAATAACAAAAGTGGATAGTGGGTTTTCCTAAACTCTCAATACAGTCATTAGTACTATTACTTCTTGAAAATGGCCACAGTCTATTATGAAATTCTCTCCAGTCCATACTAAAAGATTATTCACAGGATATGGAATTCCAAAAGAGCTGCTAAGTGATAATGGAGTCCAATTTACGTCACTGAAGCTCCAAACCTTTCTTAGCTCAAATGGAGTGAAATACATTCATTTTGCACTACACAGGCGAGCCGCTAATGGCCTCATCCCACACTTTGGACAGTTGTTCACGTAAGCACTTTTTGCTGAAAGTGAGGAAGCTGTACAGTGCAACAGAAGCTGCCTAATGCTTGTCCTTCTGCTGTGCTGAGGGTGTTCACTTATCATCACATGAACTTCCTACTCTGTAGCTTCTGGTCAAAGATGAGCACTCCTTTTTTTAATCTTAGAAAACCAGAAAAACCAACAAGATCATAGAGCAAGGTGATTTGGAGAAAAATCATGAGAACACATTTTCCAGCTGCCCCTTTAATATTTGTTGTTTTTGGAGCCTAAGGAAAAAATATGACTGCT
>NW_005364596.1:6614534-6628657 GCF_000412655.1 Myotis brandtii
GGCCATCACCACACTGATGTCTGTGTAATGCATATATGTTCTTTGGTTAATCCCTTCCCCTTTCATTCATTTTTAGTTTTTAATATTTAAGTATAGTTAGTATACAATATTATATTAGTTATTTTCAGGTGTGCAATATAGTGGTTTGCCATTTTTATGTTACGATATGATCACCCCACTAATTCTAGTAATTGGATTTAAAATCCAGAAATGTTGTGGTTATTTCTAGCAAGAGAAACTATTACTTATATAAAGCTTAATCCTACATAAAATCTTCTGAGAGATTTAAATTGCTAAAATAAAGTCACCTGTGTCTATGGATTAATATATCTATACCTTTAATCTGTGAACACTGTTGTGCCCGAGATTGCCAATTGCCTTGACCACTATTTATTCTTCTTTCCACCTATAAAAATAGGCATTGTGATCAAGTACATGGCCACCGAGCTAACTATGACATTTCTAAAATCCATTCTTGCCAGGTGGAGTTATGTGACCAATTCTGGCCAACACCGTATGCTCAGACTTGAAGTATGAAACCTCTGCAGCATGCCCTTTTCTTTCCTCTTTCAAGCTTCTTGTGGGCTATAAGGTGGACATAGTGACTAATTTCAACCAAGTTGATGAAGGAATAGCCGAGGGATGTCAGAAACAAAGAAATAGAAGAGTTTTGTGTCTTTGATACTTCTTGGTACCTTGGCAATTCTAAATCACCTGCCTGAAGAGTTTCCTCGTAGTGAAATGAATGTTTATCTCATGTAAGCATTGCACTTTAGTATACCTTGTCACCGTGGCCTAGCCTGCATCCTAATTTAGCTTTTGATGAAGGTAGTTTGGGAGACATATATGAACTCCTTAGTTTCAATGATATGAATAATGTGATTGCTTACCAAGTAGCCAGGTTATTTGAGCATGGCTATTCTCATGGTTTTCCATAGTAGACAACTAAGGGTCAACAGCATTTTGGAGTTAGGAATACCAACACTTGGTTCCAGGTTACATATCTGCTAACCTGATATATACTGAGTGTGATTGTTATTTAATTCAATAGAATAGAAGTTGCATGGTGACATTGATAGCGAGTTTTTGGACTGGAACTCAGATTCTTTGTCTGCTGGAATCGAAGAATGAATCCATGGACAGAAAGTGGTATAGCAAAGGTGGAGATTTATTGAAGAACAAGTACAGACTCCCATGTGGGGAGAGGGAAGAGTCCCACAGAATGGACTCCCTAGTAGGGAGGGGGAAAAGGTCCCACTGAGCTTACCAAGTAGCCAGGTTATTTGAGCATGGCTATTCTCATGGTTTTCCATAGTAGACAACTAAGGGTCAACAGCATTTTGGAGTTAGGAATACCAACACTTGGTTCCAGGCTACATATCTGCTAACCTGATATATACTGAGCGTGATTGTTATTTCATTCAATAGAATAGAAGTTGCATGGTGACATTGATACCGAATTTTTGGATTGGAACTCAGATTCTTTGTCTGCTGGAATCAAAGAATGAATCCATGGACAGAAAGTGGTATAGCAAAGGTGGAGATTTATTGAAGAACAAGTACAGACTCCCATGTGGGGAGAGGGAAGAGTCCCACAGAATGGACTCCCAAGTAGGGAGGGGGAAAAGGTCCCACTGAGTTCCTTTTCCCTATGGCTTATAAAGGCTGCAGATCCTGGTGCCTTAATATCCCCTCTGATTGGTCACTATTCTAGACTGGTTACTATAGTAACTCCTGGGCTCCTTCCTTATTGTTTTCTTATTCCCTTTGGGCTTTCTTCTTCTCCTTCTGAATGAAGGTCTTTATTCTCTTTATTTTGTAAATATAGACCTTTCTTGGCTACTTCCAGTTCCCTTGTCTTATGGAAATGCAACTGCACCTGGTTTCCTTGTGTTATGGAAATGTACCTTCTCCCAGTCTGCAGCCCTGTGTTTTTCCATGGACCCCAATTCTAAAAAGTCCCCAAGCCTGCCTATATTCCCCCAAAATTCCTGCTTCAACATTAGTATTTTTATGCTTGTCCAAAAATGTTTGTCATCTCCTTTGATTACATTAGACAGTGCTGTTTGAAAAAAATATTAATTTGAAGAATGTCTCAAGCATTCCTCCAACCCTATCCCCTTCTTGGTCTCTCTCAACAACTTGCTTGGAGTTTTTGCCAAGTATTTACACATTTTAAAAACAAGAACTTTTGACAGTACAGGTGTTCTAGACTTGATTAATGATGTATTCCAATGACCTTCTCAGGATGCAAAAGCTTAATGGAAAAGCAAGTTTTGTCCACTGCTGCCCTAAATGAGAGGTAGAAACATCTTTAGGCTAAAACATTATAAAGTGATTTATTATCAAAAAGTAAATTATAGTATCCTATATAATAGAAGTCTAATATGCTAAGTGTCCAGTCATCCATTCAACCAATCAAAGCATAATATGCTAATGATATGCTAAGGCCGCTCAACTGCTCACTATGACATGCACTGACCACCAGGGGGCAGATGCTCCGACCAATAAGTTTGCTTGCTGCTGGGGTCCAGCAGATCAGAACTGAACGAGACCAGCTGGACATGCCCTGGAGCCTTCCTGTGGTCCCGCCCCGGCTGACCAACCTCCTGCATCACTCCCCAGCCTCGATGGTGCACCGGTGGGGGCCCTCAGCCTGGCCTGCACCCTCTCGCAATCCGGGACCCCTCAGAGGATGTCATAGAGCCGGTTTCAGCCCGAATCCCGCTCAATGCAGGAGCTGCCCCCTGGTGGTCAGTGTACTCCCACAGGGGGAGCGCCACTCAGTCAGAAGCTGGGCTCACGACTGGCGAGCACAGCGGCAGTGGCGAGAGCCTCTCCCACCTCCGCAGCAGTGCTAAGGATGTCTAACTGCCAGCTTAGGCCCTCTCCCCGCCATCAGTCAGACATCCTCCGAGGGCTCCCGGACTGCGAGAGGGTGCAGGCTAGGCTGAGGGACAATCCCTCCCCGCCCTGAGTGCATGGATTTCATGCACCAGGCCTCTAGTAAGTATATAAATGTGAAATAAGTATTATATATAGTATAATACATTTGATATAGAATAATTTACTTTGCTTCTGCTTTGACTTTGTGATTTTCTACATTGATGTGGTCTATAATTTTTCTCACTACTCTTCACCTCTAGATTTCAGTAAAATTTGTTAAATGACAGCCACTGTTGAAAGAGATTTAGTGCCATTGAAAAAACCATTTCTCTCTTTACTATAATCTTCATTTTAAAAGTCTCCTTTTCCAGGTTTTCTTTATTTGATTTGAAGTTTCTAGTTGTGGGGGTGCGGGGGAGGTTGAAACTTTATTTGCAAGATAATGTCAGTTCCTTTCCAGGAAATAGTAATAGTAATTACAACAACATTATCCAGCTAAAGAAGTTCTTTCTTTTTTAAGAACACTGTCAGTTGTTTGATACTAAAATTCCTCTAAAGTACACATTACTTTTCTTTTTTAGAATTTTCACTGGCATATGTGATGCTGCATTAAACAAGAATTTGAGGGAGGATTTCTGATGGGTTAAAATAATGCGGGACAGAAACAGGTGGAGTCTCTGGGACTTCGGACAGGCTGCGGGTTCTGAGGCAAATACTGTGAGCAAATCACAAGGGAGCTGCCCCCTGGTGGATTCCAGCAGAGAATTTCTGGTTTTATCTATCATTTCAAAAATAGAACACCTCCTCCACTGCCTTATGTTAGTCCAATTTGAATTCTTGTGTGTTCTGAAGCTGATAATATTAATTGTAACCTACAGCATTGGATCTGGTCCAGACAATTAGAAATTAATTCAGGGGTTCCTTCCATGAAGGAGAGAAGACCTGGCTAGAAAAAAATGTATGGGTTTTTCAGCCAGGCAGAAAGAAAACGAACACAATCTAGCCAAAGCTATCCCTGCTTAGACAGAGGTGTGGCTCAGACAAGCAAGCATGTGGTCTCATAAAAGATTTCCAGGTTTCCGATGGAAGTGCTGTGAATTGGCTCATACATAAGCGAGAGTCAGCTAATTCCCCGTGGCTTGAGACATCCTCTCATTGATTTATGATGATTCTGCCGCATAGCCGCTAAACTGCTGAGGATGTGCAGTGAACCCTGAGAGCTTAGAGAAACCTGCCTCGTGGACAAGCCATATATCTTTTTAATAAAAATATTTTCCACGCTCAAAATTCTACCTTTTCCTTCCGACCTGATATTAAAATGTGTGCCCCGAGTTTCAGGTGTCCTTTGAATCATACATTATGCACTTTCATTTACAAAAGCATCAATATTTAAGAGAAATTACTTATCTCCTGGATGATTTCTTTGGAAAGAGTTATTTTTCCCTTTATTCTCGACTTTTTCTCTTCCACCTACGTGCTAAAATTTCTTTTTTTCTCACTCCAGGCTTTTCCCCTCTTAGAGAACTAGCCAGCTCGCTCTTTAATTTCATGCTGAAGCCCCTTGCTCTTGCCTGGCTTGGCCTGGCCTGGTTTTCTGGATGCCTGTGAAAGCGAACAGACCCATTGTACCTAGTCTGTGACTGAATGTAATTCTCATATGCCATACTTGATCCCCAAGTATATAGCGCATACGCTCTTTGAAACAAATCTACCAAATTAGTTTGTCTATTGTCAGATGTTTCAACATAAAGACATAGTATGAACCCCCAAAGACATATCTGAATTTTTAAGTTGGATAAAAACATTTCAAAAATCTGATTAAGTGAAATGAAAGCATAGACTGGAGAAGAGAGTTTGATGATGAAATAACATTTTTTAATTCACTAAATTGATATGAATTGATCTTATAAGGTATAAAATATTAACATTTAGCAATTCTGTTTGAACTGTTATTTAGTAAGTATAAAATCATATCTATGCTTTTAATTCATTGATATGATAGATTTTATTAGTTTCAATTTCTATTACCTAGGTAGTGAAAGTGCAAATTTCACCTTATATATCATCTTTCAGCCTAGGATCTAAATATTGTGGCTGCTTATTTTTTTCTACTTAGCTTTGAGCTTTGAATAACCTATATGTGGATTTAAAATCATTATTTTTTCTTTACAGAACCATAGAATTCTCCCTTGCAATCACAGGATAGATGCACTCTCTAAATAATTCCTTGTTTTCTAAAGGAGATATTGCTTTAGGCTGTGGGATGTTCACGTCTTACAAGGCACAAAGAGAAATGGACCCTATGTCTAGGCCATTGTACTCAAGCATTCGTTTTCAAGAAGGACAGAGAAGACAGACAGAGGGGGAGTAAAACATAAGCAAGTGGAGTACATTTGCTTTATTTTCTATTTAGGGGCATGCATACAGGATTGCTTTGTTAATGCACACCTGTGTCTGGGTCATACCATTTAGAAACCATGATAATAAAAATGAGACAAATTGTGAAGCTTTTATTTTGTCAATATACCACAATTAACCTAGTCTCCAGAAATATAAGAATTATAAGCTAACAGGTAAAAAAAAAATCATTTTTAACTTTTAGTATCATTTGTGTGAATAAGACTTACATTGTGCAATTTTAAGTATCGTTTATACACTAAAGTTAGATATCAAAACTAAAAAAAAAGAGTGTCCCAAAGGCTTTCAGAATATTCTCTTAAATGAGTAGAACACACTAAAATTGGTGGTGGAAGGAAGTTGAAGCATTATTGCAAAGTTGTCTAAGGCAAAGAATGTTTACTTTAATCAGTCAAACATTGATATGTATCAAGGCTATGCTATAAATATAATGAACATCAAATATAGCAAGTAACTAGCAAATATATTATTTCTATCAATATCTGTCAATTATATTAACTATCAGTATTTAAATTTAATTAATTATACCTTTAGTATCTTATGAGTGAGGAAACCAAAAATCCCTCAAAATAAATAAAATGTTTTTCCCAGATTTCAGATATTTGAGCTATCAAATTGACACCTCTCTGTGTTTACATGATTTACATATAACGTGTTATCATAAATTATAATTATGTAACTGAGCAAGATGTAGTTCTCATTTAATATAACTCCATTCAAGACAAAAATAAAATAAGGTTCATTCTTCAATGTTAATTATAATTCAAATAATTCCTCCCATTAGAGGATTTCTAGACTACATCAAATAGTGAGGTAAGCATACCATTTATCCAGAGGTGTCTAACCTTTATTATGAAAATTACTAATAAGAAATATAGTAGACAAAATATTCTGTTTCCTCAAAGTGATAACTCAGATATAATCATGCAAAATCAAGCATGAAAATTGCATTTTTCAAACCAATATCTATTAATATGTTCAAAATATAATTAAATTTTAAAAAGATTATTTACACATCATTTTTCAGGACTGTGTCCATGAAGTTCATTCTTTTAGTATGTTAAGAAATGCTTACCAAATTTTTATGATGTCTCTTTTAATGAGGATCATATTCACAAATGGACTTCTAGTAGATACTGAAGGGATATTGGAATTCATTTGAGCACATTAGCAACAGAAAGTTGATGATATAAAAGACATTAAATAGAAACTAAAATAATATCAGAGGACCTGTCAATTTAGAGTGGTGTTTTCAGTACAGGGAAGAGGGAAAATACAAGGATGGCATGGCTGCCAGACCTGCTTGTGCTCAGATAAGAAAGGAAAGGAAGAGGGAGGAAAAGAAAGGCTCCTCCTGGGAAGGCTAGATCTAGAGCGCAGCGGGGACTCCCAGTCTGGTCAGCAGCACTGGTAACAAGGCAGCCCTCTCTTTCATCCCTTCCTCCTGGGAGAAGAGAGACCTTGGACGTCTGCCTTCCTTACATGCTCCACCCTTAATTACATAATACAGTTATTCCATATTTATCTTAGTTGATTTAATATGTGTTAATTTTATGGCTGACAATCTTACTCTTCTATGCTCCATCCTAAAATGTATGTTGAAAATAATATTTTAAAATGAAAACACCTCAATTGATTTTTGCTTCAGACCAAGATCAAATGAAAAGGATCCAATTTATCTTTCTGTCTGTAGCAGACAAAAGCCATACAAAATACATGAACAATCGTTTGTAAGACACTGGACATCAGAAACGAGGGATAATGATTCCTGAGAAATTAGAACCAAATGAGGTGAAACCACCAAGTGTCCCAGCTTAATGCTCTGGAGGGTTTCCGCCCATGGCACAGGAGGAGGAGCTGAGATGGAACCCAGCACGTACCCTGAGTTGAGGAGTTGAACCTAAGGGTATAGTTAGATCAAGGTGCCTACAGTTTGCAGGACAGAGAACTAGAGAGGAGAGATATGCACAGAGAGAGGAGTTCAGAGATATGCGAGGGTCCCCTCAAGTGGTCAGCAGTATACTGATCAGTTTGTACATTTGAGGACACTACTTGAAACAGAGGAAAAGATTAGAGGTAACTGTGCCCAGCTCACACCCAAGGAGGAGAACAGTGTCTGTTGCCATCAGCCAGATTTGATAATCTCAAGATATATGGGGCATGGGGGTAAAGCAAAATAGACATGGTTTGCTTCAGAAATGGGACATAATTAGGCCTAGTCTGAGCCTTGCTCCACTCTCACCTAACAACTCTTAAAAGCAAGTCCCAAAGAAGGGTCAAACCATTTCTATGTAATCTGATTGCATCCCAGAATAAACATCAAGAAGATTAAAAATATATATATATATCCAAAACCCTACAAGGTAAAATTAGCAATGTCTACCATCCAGTCAAATATTACTAGGCATACCAAAGAAGCAGAACAAGATGAGCAGTGATAGAAAATTCCATCACTTGAAACTGACCCAGAACTGACACAGATACGAAATTATCAGACAAGGACATAAAAAAAGCTATTATAATTCTATCCTATATGCTCAAAAATTGAAGTAGAGATATTGCAGATGTATTTTAAGAAACAAATTGAAATTTTAGAGATGAAAACTACAATGTCTAAGATTGAAACTACACTAAATATGATGCCAGACTTTGAAGACTTAAATTATCTGCTCTAATATTCATAAGTTATAACTTTTTAAACTCCAGTTTACTACTCTAAAAAAAGACTAATAAAACCTAATTAAAGGTATTGTTGCCAAGATTAAAATAAGGTAAAGGTGAAATGAGATGATAATGTAAACCACTTAGTGTGGTGTCTGGGACACTGTAAGCATGCAATGATTTTGAATTTATGTTACTCCCTGTTCACATTAATTGCTGGTTTCCTAATGCTTGAGGAATACGTTCCAAACTTTATTTTGGGTATTCAAAATCTATACAATCTGACTTCAGTCTTTTCTGGTCAGCCTGATTTCTATGTTACTTTATATTACTATATTTTAGTCAAACTAAAATTTAATATTTTCCCTGTATATCCCACAATTCTTTGCCTCACTGCCTGTTATAGGCTGAATTGTGTCTTCCCCAAAATTCATATGTTGAAGTTTTAACCCCATTATCAAAAAATGTGATAGTATTTAGAGATACAGGCTTTATAGAGATATATCAGTTAAAATGAGGCCATTCATTGGGCCCTAGTCCAATATGACTGATGATCTTTTAAGAAGAGGAAACTTAGACACAGACATGTCCAGATGGAAGACACTGTGAAGACACAAGGAGACGACAACCATCAACAAGCCGAGGAGAGAGCCCTGAAACAGCAGATCCTCCTCTTGCGGTGCTCAAAAGACCAACCCGTCGACACCTTGGTCTCAAAATTCTAGTCTCCAGAAAAGTGAGACAATAAATTTATGTGGTTTAAGTCCTCCAGTCTACAATGTATTGCTACAGCAGCCCTAGCCTAGCCTTATTCACCTTTCCCCTTTTAACTGCCTTCCTTGTGCACATATCCAAACTATGAACTTTTATTCCAGATTTAGATGGGTCTGTCATTTCTCCATATACTAGTGTGTGTATATATATATAATTCTCCCACTAAAATGTATTCTCTTTCTCCTCAGAATCCTATATAAAATCTATATATCTATGACACATTTTCTATAGCTCAAATTATCATTACTTATCTGCCCTATTGCTCCAACTGGACTGACATTTCCTATGAAGTTGAATCTACTTCTGACTCATTCTTATATTCCCTGTGGAATCTAGCAGTTCCAGTAAGTGGCAGAATCTCCATTAAGATGTTCTTGATGAGTAAAAGCATAAGTCACATTTAGAAAACAACCCATATACATATATATCTATGTGAGTGTGTATTTGTCTAATTTTAAACTGTGTCTTCTTTACTAGGACAGTAAACTCTGAACACAGGAAATTTTATGCCTAATGAAAGTGTTCATTCAGCTTTCAAAAACACCCATACTCTTAAGCAGTAACAGGTTGGTTTCCTAAATGCATTATGGAAAATTAATACATTTTTATAACAATTTCTAAAGAAAAAATATTTAGCAATTTTATGAATTTTGATCATACTTGTACTTCTATTGTCAGTACTAATAACCTTAAGCACAATTCATCTGCTTTCAGACAGTAATTCTGCCATCTCACTGAAGGGGGGCATCATGATGCTTTCTCTAATGCACAATATTTCATCTCTTTTCTCAAAGTCTCTTTATTTTGGTTCATCACCATCACCTCCATATTTACCCAGTGTTATAATTTATCTCCTGTTTTCTTTACCTCCAGAGCTATCTTATTTACGTTCTCCCACAAATCAACAGAGAAAAGTCACAGTCAAAATCCTTAATTACTTTATATAATCAAAAGCTGAAAGGAAGGGAGAAAAGGGTTTTCCAAGATTCACCTCGAATTGCCTACTCTATGAAATCTCTCCTCACCATGCCACAGGTAGTTCTTGTCTTCATGCTTCTTGTCTTACCCCTCTGTGAGAGTATAACAACACAAATGGAACATTTTATAACAGGTAAGTTTTCACACATTTTTCCTACCATGACTAAACATGATATCCAATAATTAAAAGAAAAATGTCCTTATGAATCTTTTGTTTGTGTGTCTCCAGTATATAGCACATGCTTGATACATAAAGGGCTCATCGTATGTGGAAGTACACTAGTGACTCATAGGCTCAAATTCCAATAGAGAAGGCAGGATGCTGTGGGATACACTGTTTGTTATTTATTATTATTACTAGAGGCCCAGTGCACGGATTCGTGCACTGGTGGGGGGGCGTAGCCCGCTGTGGGAGCGCCGCTCATCATGGTCAGCTGAGCGGCTGTGGACCTGCACTCTGAGTGGCTGCTCCCGCTGTGGGAGCTCCGCTCATCCACTCATCCCAGTCAGCTGAGCAGCTGTGGACCCACCCTCTGAGAAGCTGTTCCCACTGTAGGAGTGCTGCTCATCCCGGTGGGAGTGCACTGACCACCAGGGGGCAGCTCCTGCATTGAGCATCTGCCTCCTGGTGGTCAGTGCACGTCATAGCAACTGGTAGACCAGTCGTTCTGGTCATTCTGCTGTTCAGTCGCTGGGCTTTTATACACATAGATTACTACTACTACTACTACTACTACTACTACTACTATTTATAGTTGTTGCCCTTGTTCCTTTTTTTAAATTTTTTTTTAAATTTTTGGTCAAGTATTCCAAGAAAAGATTCATAACTGATGGCAGTGGCAGTTTCTTCTTTCTCTTCTCATCCTTCATCTTATTCCTCTCCCATTCTTCTTCTTATTATTGTTGCTGCTGTTATTATTATTATATTTTTTCTGTTGTCATTGTTATTATTTTCTATCATGATCTCTAAATGTAGGTTTATATGTGAATTTTTAAATAGAAATAACACCAATGTCCTCAGTGTAGGATATTAAAAAGTAAAAGGTTTATTTTTATAAAGTCCATAGTCCCCTAGGTCTCAATGAATTACAGTGATGCTCATCAGAATTCCCTGCCCTTTTACCATAATTATTTGACTTCCAGGTAAAGGCATTTTCTTGTGGTTCACCCAAACCTCAGCTGCCTCCAGAGGTGGTTTCTCACTTTCTAATTTGCAGACTGTGGTTTATTGACATGTGTGGGGGTTGCAATGGGCAAGTAAAGAGTCCTCAAGAGGTTGAAAATTCTAGGATCAACCTTCTCTGTATAATTAAGTGCTCTACATTTCAGAATAGTTTATGGCTATTTGCAATTCTAAATAAAGGCTCACTCCATAAGGAGGCCACTGTCTTTTGGCTTCTGGAAAGAAAGATGCTGTCATCAAAGGGAGATACTTGCTGCAGGACCTGAGAAGCTTGGGCAGCGAATCTGGCAGATCCAAAGAACTAGGTAATGTCTCTGAGACTGAATATAAATCAAAATTATGCTCAGGAATATGAATTTCTAACAGAAAATAGTCCAAAGAAGATGTAAGCCTAAGTAGGGAAGTTCCAGGCAGAGTCCACAGAGGCATGGGAGACATTCTGTGAAGATCCAAACAGCAAAACATGAGTGGACTTTCATAGAGAAAACATGGTTAGGAGGCCCAACAAGTTCAGAACATGGTATAATTCTGGAGGCCAGTTATCGGAGAATGATAGTAGAGAGGCACAAGCCCGGTGACTGGCAACTATGGTATCATGTTAAAGTAGGATCAATCATAAAATATTCTTATTGTTAATAAAGGTATATTTCCTTAATTTTTCCAGGTTTCCTTTATTTTACACACCTTTGCTCAAAATAAAGAACTGATTAAAGGTTGATCTTAGTCTGATACAAGGCTCAGGAAATGTGGATGCAAGCTGCTAGGGTAAAGTGAAAGGGAGAGAGCAGATAATTCAAGATTCCTCTCAGGCTCACCAACTCCCTTTTGAAATAGGAGAGGTTGCTGGTGCTTTGCCTAGATTCCCTTTACTGGGTCAACGCATCCACCACCTATGAGCCATGAGTGTTGGCTACTATTAGGTACAACTGCACACTTCTGTAGAGAACTGTCTCCTTGGCTGGCAGAAGCTGACTCGCTACAAGATAGATGAGAACTTAGCAAAAAAATAGCCACTGACTCTGGCTGATATGGGTATGCCAAACTGCATCCCAACCTACTCACTTCAAGGCAGGACAAGTCTGTGATGCCATCCACATTGCAGAGCTCCATATGGGATGTGGTTCAGTCTAGACTTCATTTTTGCTTAGCTTCTTGCCCTGCCTCATCTCACTTCTGTTTATTCTGAGAACGTTCCAGAATACTTGTCTTAGGCTCTGTTTCTTGGGAAGTGACCTAGGAGATGCTTTTACTGTTGTTTATTTATATAATTAAAAATCTTAGATATAGGGTGGGTTCTAAAGTTAGAGAGGGATGAAGTGATTCCTTAGTCCACTAGTTATTGTTGAGTCACCACTCTGAGCCTCAGTTTTCTTATTACTAACATGGGAATAATAGCATTAACTTTATAAGGTTTGGAGAAGAAAAGTTAATCATAATTATGTTAATTATAATAGTTTGCATTTGTGCATCAAAAATCACATTGTTCATATTTCATATATCAATTTATTCATTACCCTTTACTAAGTTCCTTCTATATATGAGGCACTGTCTTACATTCGTAGTATAGAGGTGAATAGACAATAACTTTCTTATGAAATATAGAGGACTCAATATAAGAAAATAATACAGTGATTTATATGAATACAATGGGACAATAATGCAGGAAGTGGGTGCAGTAATGTGGTCTTAATCCTCACTAAAAACCTATGTATTTTGCAGATGAGAAAACTGTGGGTTAGAAAGGTTAACTCCATTATTCAATACCATACAATCAATCAGGAGTAAAAGAAAGTGCAAATCCAGCCGTACCTGACTTAACAACTAAGTTATAATATCTCACATGTAATAGGTACCATCTATAGTAATAACAATATCAAATAACTGAACAGCAAACCACCCCACCAACTGAATCTCTGAGACAGCTAATATTTAAAAAAGCAATGCAGTTTATCCTTAGACTTTTCATTCAGGATTTCAGGAAAGATCCCTCCTATTGCATTAACCTGCCAGCTTCCCAAAAGAGGAAATAGAAGAGAAAGATCTGAGAATTAGTAAGTGTACTTTCTACCTAGGGTTAAATGCTTGTCTCATGAATGAGTTTGTAAGTGTTCTCTTCTCTTCAAATTATTGAAAAGGTTTGAGAAAGATTGGTGCTAATTATTTTTTAAATGTTTAATAGAATTGACCAATGAAATGATCTGGTCCTGCGCTCTTCTTTGTGAAGAGCTTTTTGGTTACTAATTCAATCTGCTTACTTGTAATTGGTCTATTCAGATTTTCTATTTTTTTATGATTTAGTATTGGTAAGTTGCATATCTCTAGAATGTATCTATTTTTTCTAGATTATACAATTTATTGGTGTATGTATAATTTTTTTTTAAATATATTTTATTGATTTTTTACAGAGAGGAAGGGACAGAGATAGAGAGTTAGAAACATCGATGAGAGAGAAACATCGATCAGCTGCCTCCTGCACATCTCCTACTGGGGATGTGCCCACAACCCAGATACATGCCCTTGACCGGAATCGAACCTGGGACCTTTCAGTCCGCAGGCCGACGCTCTATCCACTGAGCCAAACCAGTTTCGGCATATGTATAATTGTTTATAGTAGTCTCTTATGATCTTTTTTTTCCTGTGGCATCAGTTATAATGGCTCTTCTTTCATTTTTGGTTTTATTTATTTGAGTGTTCTCTCTTTTATTAACTTGGCTAAATATTTGTCAATTAAAAATAATAGAGAGGAAAAACTTATCCATTATATAAAGGATGCCAAATTCTGATGTAGTAACTCTCTCCTATATATGGTACTCTGTGGTCAGGGGATTATGCAATGAGTTAGTTTATCTTCTGATAAAATATTTTATCTTCTGAGAAAATTATTTTGCTGCTGTAATGAATAATTATTCTCTTCAATTGGAAGTATGTTACATCTTCATAATTGAAATGAAGGTACAGAATTATTCTTATTTTCTATCAGTCTAACAAAGCCTTTAGGTCATTAGAATATTCAACTAAGATAAATTATCTATCTACACTAATAAAAGAGAAACATGGTAATTGGCGTACGACCGCTACCCTTTTCATTGGCTAATCAGTGAGTATATGCAAATTAACTGTCAGCCAAGATGGCGGCCGGCAGCCAGGCACTGAAGCGAGCACGAGGCTTGCTTGCTGCAGACTCCAACGTTCCCCGCCTCACTTGCCAGCCTCTCATCTGCAA
>NW_005364596.1:6629296-6645792 GCF_000412655.1 Myotis brandtii
GCCCTGCCCTGAGTGTGACAGGGTGCAGCGCCCCAACCCCCTGATCCGCCCTGCTCTGTGCATGACGGGGCGGCACCCCAACTCCCCAATCGGCCCTGCTCTGAGCCCGACCAGGGGCTGCACCTAGGGATTGGGCCTGCCCTCTGCCACCTGGGAGCAGCCTAAGCCAGCAGGTCATTATCTCCCGAGGGGTCCCAGACTGTGAGAGGGCACAGGCCGGGCTGGGGGACCCCCTCCCCCCGCCCCCCGAGTGCACAAATTTTTGTGCACCGGGCCTCTAGTATATATATAAAAGTCTAAGTGACCAGCCAACTAGCTGATTGGCTGACCGGCCAGTAGCTATGACTTGCACTGACCGTAAGGAGGCAGATGCTCAATGCAGGAGCTGCCTAGCGACAGCAACTTTGCAGAGTGCCCTATCGCACTCCGGGACCCCTGGGGGGATGTCAGACTGCTTGTTTCAGCCTGATCCCTGCAGGCCAGACTGAGGGACCCCACAGATACACGAATCTGTGCACCAGGCCTCTAGTAATAACATAAATAAGAAATAAATGATAACATAAATAAGGAAAATTATTTTTATTGAGGCTAATTATATTCAAATATATTCTAATATCTTTGCTTGACATCATTCTATCTCTTTCTTATTTTCTTACTTTAATGGAAAAGTGCATTCATCATAAATTCCCAATGCTAATAAATAAAACAGATAGATGGATTCTTACTTCTTTTAAAAACAAATGCATGTTAATTAACAATTGAATTCAATGACTTTTCTCTGATGAATTAGATGAGTAGAGGAAAGAAATTTGGACCTACCAGTAGAATTTAAAAACAAAATATTATTTTCACCGATGTCTTAAACAGATTAAAAAACAACAACAACCTAATAAATGAATGAGCTACTCTGTTGAGTAGGCAATACTTTAGTAACTTTATTTATTTATAAAATAGTGCTCTTAAATAATTGTGGATTAATGAAGGTCAATTCTATATTTTATCAAATAAAAGGATGGAAAACCAAGTGGAGATTCCAAAAAGATATTACATTGGTTATCTATTGCTGTCACAAATTACCTCAGGACTAAGCAACACTTATTATCTCTCTGAGTCAATAATCCTGCTGTGGCTTAGTTGGGTGTTCATGGCTTAGTGCAGCGGTTCTCAACCTGTGGGTCGCGACCCCTTTGGGGGTCGATCGACCCTTTCACAGGGGTCGCCTAAGACCATCGGAAAACACATATATAATTACATATTGTTTTTGTGATTAATCACTATGCTTTAATTATGTTCAATTTGTAACAATGAAAATACATCCTGCATATCAGATATTTACATTACGATTCATAACAGTAGCAAAATTACAGTTATGAAGTAGCAACGAAAATAATTTTATGGCTGGGGGTCACCATAACATGAGGAACTGTATTAAAGGGTCGTGGCATTAGGAAGGTTGAGAACCACTGGCTTAGTGTCTCTCAGAAGTCTGCAATCAAGGTGTTATCTGGGGTTGCAGTCGTCTCAACTGGAGGGAAATTCACTTCAAAGTTCACTCAGGTGCCTACTTACAATTAAGTCTCAGGTTCTTGCGAGCTGAAGCTGGCAGTATTGGCTCCTTGCCATGTGGCTTTCTCCATCGGGCTTCCCACATCTTGGCAGCTGGTTTTCCCCAGAATATAGATTCCGAGATAAAGAGCCCAAAATGGAAGCCACTATCTTTTTTAAACCTGATCTTTGAACTGACATCCTATCAATTCTGCTGTATTCAATTCATTAGAAGTGAGTTGTCAAATCTAGCCATACTCAAGGCAACTATTACACAAATGTGTGAATATGAAGTAGGTGTCAGAGATCTTAAGGGGCAGTCTTAGAGTCTGCCCAGCACAGATAGTATCTACTTATGACCCTCAGTGGTAATAGATATATTTCCCTTTCCTCTTAAACATCTGGAAGCAGCTCATTGTCTTCTCTAATATTTGGACATCATCAGAGAATTTTAAAAAAAATAGTAGAACCCAAGGGTAAAGATAAGTAACTCTAATACGGTAGTTGTATTCCAAACCTCAAGACAGACTGAAAGGGGCATATCTATGTCCTATTAGATTGCCATTAATTTCCTAATAGATCATAGCAGGATTCATGTCTTTATCTATTTTTCTACATATCTAAAAGACTTGGCTTTCTCTTTATTTTCCTTTGTTTTTCTGAATTATATCTTTTTTAAAATTTTATTGTTGACAGTATTATAGATGTCTCCCATTTTCTCCCTGTTTGCCCCATCTTAATCTTGATTCTTTACTCTTTGACCTTCATTGGAGCGCATTTACCATACATCATCACTATCTAGGCAAATTGGGCAGATAGAAAGCCTTACAAAAGGCAAAAGGTCTTGGTCTCTGCTAGATTTGGCTTCTAATGAGAGGAATTAAGGGAGAAATGTTACTCCTTTGTCTGATTTTTTAACCTAGCTAAATATAGCCATTTTTGTCTGAGGTCGTTAAAACCTTCTGTAGATTGAATTTCTCTAGGCACACTCTGGGTACACATACTTCAGAAATAAATTTAGCCACAGCAGAACCTACTGTTATTAAAAGATTAAAACATGTATTTTGCATTTTATTCAGGAGGCTTGGCTGTTCCCATGAGCTAACAGTAGGTTTACATTGGTTCTTGTCTTTTCTGCAGCATTTAAATCCCAATTCTAATGACTAAAGAGTATAAACCTATAAACATAAACTTTTAATGGTTTGAATAAGGTTGAAAACAAAAAGTTCTGTAGTTAAACACAATTATTTTGCAAGGGTTCAGTCTGCTTAATGTATCTTACCAGTATTTCTCACATGCAGTTCATAATTATGGGGGAGGGGCGGAAATAGCAGTGCAGAATTTTAATAGCAAACTTAGCTTTTACAATTTTCCTACTTTTTTTACTCTAAAACATCAAGCCTATTTTGTTTCCACTTTTCCTCCTTTAAAAACCTTCATTAAATTCTAAAATTCTCACCCCACTTGTGAAAATGCAATGATAAAATAAACCAGTAGCAAAGTTGAATGGAATCCAGTTCTAAAATCCCCTGCCTCACTCAGCTGCTTCTTAGATACCTGAAATGTGCTGCTTAATTTAGAAAGAAAAATTGCAGCGAGCCTACAATCCTGCATTTCAGAGACAAGGGAGCAGGAAATGATTTGCAGGTGACTGAAAGGTGGTATTTGCACTTAGGATTTCCTGAGCTTTCCAATTTTAACCTTGAAGCTTACCTATCTTTGATTTTAAGAATTAGATCCAACCCACATTCTGGATGTCTCCCAACTTTAGAGGTGCATCTTGGTTGGGGATGAAAAAAAAAAAAAAAAAGGAAGGCTACATGCTCAGCCCTAAAAGAGGCAAGAACAAAACAAAATGTAAAGGAAATAAATCCAGGCTACAGTTTAGCTTTCCTGTGAGCCAAGGACAAGGAGCTAAGTAATTTAACCCTTGGAATGTCACAGAGAACTAAAGAGCTCTGGAGAAGATTCTATTGCATTTGCCATTTTCAAGCTAAAAAATAAAATAAAATTATGGAAAAGCTAAATGAGAAAACATTTTATTTAAAAAATGTATTGCTATGAGTAAATATGGTAGAGTTAAATGTAAAATATTTATATATATATTCATAATGTTTGATTGAGTAAATGTGTATAAAGTGTGAAGTCAGGTGTAAATTTCATTCTTTTTTTAAACTTAAAATGTAGGATAATGAGTTTGTTTTGGGAGGTTAATTTATGCTTTGTTGCCTAGAAATAAATTTTATCATTCTTTACTTAAAGTAACAGTATGGGGAAGTTGACTCTTGTTCAAGAGACTACTATAAACAAGAAAAACCAACAAACAAAAACTCTTACACACAGACAACAGTATGCTGGTAACCAAAGGGTAAAGAAGGTCAAATATATGGTTACAGAAGATGACCAAGTTCTCCTTGTCTCAGGACCCCTTGCTATTTATTAACAAATATTGTCCTAAGACAAGGTAGATATACACATCAAAGGCTAGGGCTACTATACAGAATCCATTGTCAGATTGGGGGAAATGCCTAAAGCACTCGCCAGGTTCTTAATGGTTCTTTATTCTGTTCAGGTGTTTGGCCAGTAGGAGGCAATAACATGTAAATTAAGATGCCCTTAGCTATCTGGCAGCAAGCATTCAACCTTTTCAGGTTTGGGGAAATGCCCTCAGCCATTTCCAGATGATTCAGCCCTGCAGACATCTGGAACTGGCTTCCGGCACTCATAGACACAGACAATAGTATGTTCCAGATGATTCAGCCCTGCTGACATCTGGACCTGGCTTCCGGCACTCATAGACACAGACAATAGTATGGAGACATCTGGAACTGGCTTCCGGCACTCATAGACACAGACAATAGTATGGTGGTTACCAAAGGGTAAAGAGAGTCAAATATATGGTGACAAAAGATGATTTTCTTTACTGGTGAGATGATGAGACCTTGGTTCTTGTCTTCTTGAAGGAGATATTTCAATTAAGAAACAAAGGGTAGCAAAGTAAGTAAGAATTTATTGGCTGCAGCAAAAATATAGTTAGGACAGTGAAACAGGAAGAGCATAGAAGTAACAGGAGAGCCTAGGCTGGGCTGCCTTGGCTCACAGGGAAGTCAGAGTAAAGGGGGCCTTGGAGACAGGATCAGGAAGTTAGCCTGAGATGAGCTACCTCTGCCCATTGTTCCCCTGGTTGCAAGTCTCATGGGGTCCCTTAGCCAGAGAAGGTGGGAGGGAATGACGCTGACATACTCCCCTTGGGGAGAGCACTCGCCAGGTCCTTTATTCTGAGCATATTTCTCTCTCTTGCTGGTGGAAATCTTAGGGGAGGTCTCAGGGGAGGGTCTCAGTAGAATATTCATCAGCTTTCCAGGTGTGCTCTTTCAGGGTCCTGGTCTCCACTGATTGGTTGGCACCAGGGCAGGGGGTCATTAGTCAATGCAGCTGGTCCTGAGGCAGCATGGCATCACTTGTCTGGTTTTGTTGCTTTTCTGGGCCTGGAGCTGAAATACAACCAAGGCCTAGATTTTTTCTTTAGGAAGGAAAAGGTTAGGGTAGCTAAACCGCATGGCCAGCGATATGAAAACTCAGGGGTCCAAAACCCCTTGACCAGTGATATAGGAGAGGATAGGTAACCCTGGGGGCAAGGTTCTTATATTTCCAGTTTTGCTCCTTGCTAAGCATCTGGGGCTTTCTGCCCTGGTGAGTTTCCGTACTTGGTCCATTGCCCTTGCTCTGCTCATGTCTGTCTAATGGCGATAACATTCTGACTTTGGGTGTGCTCACAATGCAATATATAGATCATGTATCATAAAAATGTACACATGAAACCTATATAATCTTATTAACCAAGGTCACCTCAGTATATTTAAAAATAAAATAACAATTTTTATTCAAGGCCTCCTGTATCTAAATTCTGAATTAACTAGTATAATGCAGCTAGCAAGCTCTCAATATATATTGGTCAAGTAACTAAATAATGCAATGAAAGAAATAACAGAGAGAGACACAGAGAGAAAAAAAAAAGGATATAAATGACACGTGAAATATTATTCCAGTGGCCATCACATCTTAAAAAACTTTTTTTCACTTGTCTTCTAGGAATACTTCTCTTTTTCCTCCTATTTCACTAGTGGTAGCTTTTCAGTCTCCTACGGTAGTTTCTTTTCTCACTAATTTCTAAATACAGTATCTGTGTGCATTAGGACTTAGTCCTCAATGTTTTTGATTTTTCTCTATGTATAGCCAGTTCCTATATAATCTCTTCAAATTTATTGATTTCATTATACCAATACTCCAACCCACCCACCCAATAGAGCTCTAAATAGAGTTATTTTCCTACCTCTGGATTCATATGCTTAATTTTTTGTTTGATCCTCCACAGTAGACTTCAAATAGCCATGTCAATGGCAAATTTTATCAAACAAGAACCCTTTAATCATACGCCCTCACTTCTAATCTCTTCCTTCTTCCGTCTTCCCCATATCTACTAATGATATTGCCTCTACTAAATTTTTTTAATATATTTTATTGATTTTTTACATAGAGGAAGGGAGAGGGATAGAGAGTTAGAAACATCAATGAGAGAGAAATGTTGATCAGCTGCCTCCTGCACACCTTCTACTGGGGATGTGCCCGCAACCAAGGTACATGCACTTGACCGGAATCGAACCTGGGACCCTTCAGTCCACAGGCCGACGCTCTATCCACTGAGCCAAACCAGTTAGGGCTGCCTCTGCTAAATTTTTGAAACTAAACTTTGAAGATTTTTATAGTTCTTTTTTTTAATACCAGTCATTCAATCCTTTCACATGCCCAGTTAGTCTACATTCAAAAGAGATCCCAAAATCTTATCATTTTTACCTTGTTCGTGACTGTTAAAAAACCTATTTAACTTGTTCTTCTCTTGTCTAGACTACTTGAATAGTCTCCTGGAAGTATTCCTGCTTCAATTTTTGCTCACTCTAGAGAATTTCTCACCCAGAGGCTGAGGTTTGAAAATAGGAGGCATAACCAGAGCCCAAAAGTATACTCATTACCGATGCAAGTGGAAGGAGAACTGATGCCATTATAATAACCTGATTATTATTTAACAAGAAAGGAGGGAAGAAAATAGGCATGCCATTTATACAGCTGTGCCAAAAAAGCTTCATTTAACATTCTCCAAGTCTGTTCCCCACTAATTGTTGGGGGAAGGAACTGGACAAAGGCAGTTTATACGCATGCCCAGTAAAGGTCTGAATGATGTAGGAAGGTGTTTGTCTGTCAATCACACCTGAAAACAAGTAATTGGCTAGGATGAGTGTGGCCACTGCAAGCACTAGAAAACCTAAATATTTAAACTTCTAAGCAAAGAAGTGAGCTCTTTTTCTCTCTCTCATGTACAGGGTTCCTGGTTCCCCTGTGCCCACATGGCCATGTGGGGCTCCTCACACAGACTAATAGGCTTTAATGATCTTGGATGCTAAACCACACCCAGCTGCAAAATGGAATGAAAACTCTGGACACTGGCCCTCCTTCTGGCTCTGCTGAACTCCCAGCTGCCCCCTTTTCAGGAATGGCTTGGGGGAAATGGGATATTGGAAACTAAAGAATGTAACTCCACGTCAATAAAATCTTCTCATCCTCCCATTGGGGCTTCTGAAAAACCTTATTTTAGCAATGGCCCAAGAATCACACTCTCACGAACAACAGCGGAATCCCACTCATGTATTCCTCTGGCAGCAGAAGCACCATAATTCACTGTGCTCGTAATCAGTGACGAGGCACAGAAACAAGATTTATAAAATGACCTGGCTTCTCTCTTCCCTTTACCTGCCAGTGTCTCCCCCAGCTGTTTCTTCTTTGGGATCTGTCTCATACAGAAGCCTCTGGAAAACAGTATCAAAGACCCATCCCCTTTCTCAAATGATACAGAACAGAACTCAAGAAAGGAGAGAATGGATATAGGCCCAGGAGCAATGAGTTTTGCCCCTCTCTCCATCCCACCCATAACTCATTTTCCTCACAAAGCAAGAATGAACTATACGAAATAGAATACATGTCATGCCAAGTGCCTAGTCTCAAACTTCCAATAGCTTTACATCATACTCTAAATAAAAAACAAGTTCTTGGCCCAGCCAGTGTGGCTCAGTGGTTGAACATTGACCTATGAACTAGGAGGTCATGGTTCAGTTCCCAGTCAGGATACATGCCCGGGGTTGCTGGCTCGATTCCCAGTGTGGGGTGTACAGGAGGCAGCCATCAATGATTCTCTCTCATCATTGGTGTTTCTATCTCTCTCTAAAAGTCAGTAAAAACATACTTAAAATGTTTACAAATGTAGCAGGAATTATGGATTGAAAGCTACTATAGATTTTTGCTTCTGAAACCAACATTCCCAGGAACATAAAGACACTTTTATGAGTGTACATACAATTTCCCACACTCACTCTCAGTCCCACAGCACCAGCTCCAGGAGTGCCTGGTGCCCTACACAACCTTCCAAACACCAGCGATGTGCTTCCTTTCCACTTTCCCAATCTCGTACACATTGTTCTTGTTGCCAACAACCATACAGGGAAAGGAATTCTGGAAACTCTAGTTTTAAAATAGCTGACCACCACAGTAAGCATTGCCATAAGATGTAAGAAGTATCTTTCTACCTTTTTTTTTTTTAAATGAATTTAACTTTAAAGTTAAAGTTGACTACCCTGGAACTTGTGGTCAATACACTCTAATTATTATTGAGGAATTATTTTCTAGATTTTGAGGAGGAATCCCTATGACCACAATCATCAGGCAATACTGGTTACTATTTTTTTTAAATATATTTTATTGATATTTTACAGAGAGGAAGGGAGAGGGATAGAGAGTTAGAAACATCAATGAGAGAGAAACACGGATCAGCAGCCTCCTGCACACTCCCCACTGGGGATGTGCCCGAAACCAAGGTACATGCCCTTGACCGGAATCAAACCTGGGACCCTTCAGTCCGCAAGCCGAAGTTCTATCTGCTGAGCCAAACCATTTAGGGCAATACTGGTTACTATTAATGGTTTACATATTTTCCCACATATTATTTCTTCCATGCATGGAACAAAGGACTCTTAGAAAAGTGTGGCAACCCTGATGGCAAAGCTTCAACCTCCAACCTGCACCCATGTCACTATGACATCCCTAATATTTTTGCATGTGTATTTTACATACCTTTGTCACTACATGCTTCATTCTAGATATTTTCTTCTGCCCTTTTTTATTTTCTTTCATTTATATTTACCTTCTGTAAACCCATCCACTCAATTTTTTATTTGAATTTTTAAAAATTCTATATATAACATTACACTTTCCATTGATTATTTTTATGCTTCCAATGCTCTGTAAAACTTCTCAATATTGTGTTATATTTTACTTAATATGTACAGTACATTTATTTTAGTCTTTGACTTCTTCTGTATTTATTTCCTATATACCATGTGGATCTGTTTCTACTATATGTTTTATTTATTTGCTTTAAATTGTGATCATATTATTTGAGTTTTGAATGATATTTTTTGGTTAAGTGTCTTCTATTGAATATTTTGAAAATGTAGAATAGTTTGAGTCTTAGGCAGTGATTGTTTTCCTTCATGAGATTTTTAGTTTTCTTCTGGTAAGTGGCTAAGGGTACTAGCAATTTCAGATCAGTTAATCCATTTTCAGAATTGACATGAATTACAGTAGGACCCTAGTTCCTATGAGGACACTTCTAATTCCATTCATTCTTACTCCAGAGTATAAACTTTCATGGTCTCACCTCAAGGGGGAAGAGGAGTTGACAGGGTTCATTTTTCCTATTGAACTTTGCATAATAAAGAATTTAGCCTTGCCCCAAAAGAACCAGATTTCTGTTATCAGCTTCTGGGAGATAATCTATATCATACTTCATAGGAGTGTCAATGTTTAGAGTAGTGGCTGGACACAGGATCTCAGGGTGTGGTTGGTCATATCCAATAATCTTAGGGTGGAGCTAGCCAGCCCAGAGAGACCCACCCTGTGATTTAAGGTGGGGACTTTCAGGTCATGCAGTATTAATTAACCTGGAAAATGAGTTCAATTATGTCAGCAATTAATCAATTAATCATGGCTATGTAATAGAGCCCCAATGAGAACTCTGAACACTGAAAATGAAACTGAGATGAGCTTCCCTGGTTGGCAACACTCCAGGCTGCCAGCAGTGTAACATGCCCTAACTCCGCATGAGAGGACAATGGGAGCTCCACGTTTGGAACCCTTCCAGACTCTGCCCTATGCATCTTTTTTTGGGGGCTGATTTTAAACTGTATCATGAGCAGACTAGCTTTAGTGAGTTCTGTGAGTCACTCTAGAGCAGTGGTTCTCTACCTCCTAATGCTGCAACCCTTTAATACAGTTCCTCATGTTGTGGTGACCCCCAGCCATAAAATTATTTTCGTTGCTATTTCATAACTGTAATTTTGCTACTGTTATGAATCATAATGTAAATATCTGATATGCAGGATGTATTTTCATTGTTACAAATTGAACATAATTAAAGCATAGTGATGAATCACAAAAACAATATGTAATTATATATGTGTTTTCCAATGGTCTTAGGCGACCCCTGTGAAAGGGTCGTTCGACCCCCAAAGAGGTCACAACCCACAGGTTAAGAACTGCTGCTCTAGAGAATTCTAAAACCTGAGGGTAGTTTTAGAGCCTCTGACCCTGCAGTTGGTGTCTGAAGTGAGAGTGGTCTTACAGAGGATTGTGCCATCTACCTTCACAATTTGGCTAACTCCAGGTAGACCTGGATCCCAATGTCATGTCCTCTCCTATATGCAAAGCTTATCTTTCAACCACTTATCTATCCTTCAGGAATTGGCAGAAGCATCTTACAGAAAAACTGGTTCTGATTCCAGAATCACCCCACTAGGTTGACTTCTTTTTTAACTGGATCCTTCTAATTCTTCACTATCTCTTTACCTCTGTGATGCTTTAGAGAAGATGCTTCATATACTTTTAAAAATGTTACTAACTTTTTGGGGGTACATATTTCAGTTCACATTGTAATCTACCATTATCAGAATGAAAAAAAAAAAACTTTCAATATTGATTATATGCATAAAAAAGTTTAAATATGCATGTTATAACTACCATAAATAAATCAGAAGAAAAGTTGTACATTATTTTAAAAATCAAAAAGGACTAATTACAAACAAATAGTATCACATAGGCCTAATATACAAGAGTAATATTAACAATATGCCAGAAAAAAAAAGGAAAAAGGCACATACATATACTTAATAGAAAAATGCATGCAATTAATTCTGAGATATATGAGGGGCAGGGGGATGGGACTCAAAAATAAGAGAGATCAAAATTAAACATATTGAAATACCATTTCTTACCTATTATATTTTAAAAAATGAAATATTGTGAATTCATGAATATTTTGTCCTGAAAACTATGTACTTCCTACTATGTCCATTCTAAAACCCAAGTAGTGATGGGCAGCCCTAGTGCTTATAATTTAACTAGAGGCCTGTTGCACGAAAAGATTCGTGCAATAAGCTTTCCCTTCCCCTGGCTGCTGGAACCAGTTTTCCTCTGGCACCTGGGACCCAGACCTTCACTCTGGCCACCGCCTTCCATCTTCGCTCTGGACACAGTCTTTGCTCCTCACTCCTATGGGAGTCTTCAGTCTCCAGCCAGAGCTGTTCCTGTAGCTCCTTCCGCCCCCACCCTCCTCCTCATAGCTTGATTACTGCTTGGCCTGCAGACCTCCCCGTCGGGCTCCTGGGTTCCAGGGGGCCGCCTTGCCTCCAGCCCAGCTTTCCGATCAAGATCAAGGCTGCAAGCAAGGCTGCTCCTGGGTCCTGGGGGTGCTGCCTTGCCTGCAGCCCGGTTTTCTGATCGAGATCACCAGCTGGGGGGCGGGCAAAGGCTGCCCTGGTTCTCCGATCCAGCATTTGCCTTGCCACCTAGCTCTTGCCTGCCGCCTGGGTTTCTGATCACCATTCTTCTGTCCTTCCCCTTTTGACTCCTATCATTGCACTTATGTATACAAATTAACCACCATCTTTCTTGGCAGTTAATTTGCATATCGCCCTGATTAGCCAATGGGAAGCGTAGCGAAGGTACAGTCAATTACCCTTTTTGTCTTTTATTAGATAGGAGAATCTCTAAAGCCCTTTCTCAATAAAATAACAAGGAACTTGGAGAAATCCTTGGTTTCAGGTTTGGGTAGTAAATGTACAAGATGGACCTAGAATATGTTGTTATTCCAGAAGTAATGGATTCCAAAGGATTAATATGGTCATGTTAAAAGTGCCAATAAGTGTTGGGGTCCAGCCTCAGCAGGTCCAGGGGTTCCCAAAGGTGTGGATGGAGTCGGCGAAGAAGAAATGACACGGAGACAGCATTCAGTTTATCAGCAGCTTAGCCAGGTTCTCTAGCCAGGCTCTCTAGCTAGATTCTCCAGCCAGGTTCTGTCTTTATTCTCCTGTTACATCAGTATTTATACCAGTTGATTTTAATCCTATCCATTCTATTCCAAAGGTTAGGGCTTTTGTTATCTCCATTCCAAGATCACTACTCTATTGTTCTGTTAAGCTACAAGGAAGTAACTGAAGGAGATTATTCTAAGTAAAGATTATGTAGCTTAAGCGTGATTGTTCGTAGTTAAAGTGATTAACTACCTGCCTGGCACTTAGTTAAGGGGTTTTACTGATTTATTCCCTTCCTTAGTCCTGTTAATCTCTAACTCCAGGGAAAAATCCCCACCTGGGGAAACAACCTTTCTCGGAGAGGTGACCTTGGTTAAAACACATAACGCTAAGAAGGGGAGCAAACATATTAAGAACAGTATGCTATATATGCCAGGTCCCTTGAAACATACGCTGTGCAGATGTTTCTTCCCTGCAGTGACTGTGTCAAGCAGCAAGGATGGATCGGCTTCTGGCAAATAAGAATTAGCTTTCATTGGCATCAGAGGAAACAATTTAAACATCATTAAGAGAGCACCTACAAAAGATTGAATCATATCAAATATGTAAAAGTCATAATATAACAACAATACTCTCACTGACCAGCAGTGAAGGTTTCTAGGGCATCAAAACATCATTCTAAAATTTATTAGTAAGATAAAGAATATATATTTATCATTATTCTTGCATAAGCTGTATTTAAAGTGAACCAAATAATTGGTAACATGTTTTTTTTAAATAATCATAGCTAACACACGGAGGGAAAACATTAAAATTGAAACCACAACTTATAAAATCTAATTAAATAACTTTCTTAAATCTATGATGCTAAAATTATTAGGGTGAAATGCTGATGGGAAAATTTACAATGGAAGAAAATGATAAAATTTAATTTTTAAGTTTGATAACTACGGTTATGCATCTCATGAACCCATGTTATAGGAGGTCCACATAACCACCTTTAGAAATGTTTTACTCCTCCAAATTAATACTAAAACTAATAAAATCTTTAGATAACACTATTAGTTTCAAGAACCTGCAGGCTAATTTAGCAATCAGATAAATAAAATAGAGAATATTATACAAAAGAAAATAGATCAATACAAAAAAATCAAGGTAAGGAAATACTATGAAATAAAAATTTTGAAAACATAACAAAACTTGTGGTGATTTTATTTTATAACTGTACAAATCTGACAAATGTTTCTTATATAGAATTTATAAGAATGAGGTATGTATTTATATAATTCAATGTGTGATTTTTTTTTATGAAGTAGAATAACTGACTAAAGACTGTACATTATTATAAATCAAATCACACCTCACATTGATTCATTTTATGCACAGGTTTATGAATATATCTGATTGAATTTTAAGTTTCAATTACTCCTAAATTTTTAGTTTAGAATTTGTTTGTCCCTTCTTTGCTAATCCTAATAACTTTATATAAATTATTTGTAAACAATGCTAATGTGCAGCAAATTCTGATATTAAAATACTTAGAGCTATATATTTAATCAAAAGGTTCCTATACTTTATTATAAATAAGTCTTATATTCCTTTTTGTGGGTTTATGTTACAATGTAACTCCAAAGCCAGGCACACTGAAAATTTTAAAGTTATTTTTATCCTCAATGGAAATACATTGATGTTACACACTTTAAAAGCAGAAGAGTTCAAAGGAGAGAATTTTATATTGATATATAGAGAATAAAGAACATCACTCCCCCCAAAATCTCCTACAGCATCTCTGAAATCACCAGAGATTTCCTTGAAATTTTACTTCAATGAGATAAGGATTCAGGGAAATGTTTAGGTAGTACACATGCATCCTCTTTATTTCTGCCAATAACCCTTTAAATACCTTCCGTTATTTCTGTTCATAACCATCATTAGAAGGAACAGTTATTTTTAGATGCCCATTCTAAGGCAAGAGAATACACTATTCATGACAGGAAATACTAGATTTTGTGGCCTGAAGCGTAAAAGAAATTAGAGTATCCTAAATTTAGAAAATCAGATGAGGCTAAAATAAATATCACACATCACTTGTCTATTTATGTATTCATCTAAAATGAAATTTTTCTTGGTAGAATATTTGTGAAGTACCTGTGTTAGCTGATGAGGATTTTTATTTAGGTATTCATTTCATTGTTTGCCTAAAGTTAAGAGAATGGGAGAATAAGGGTGGATGAAAAATGGGCTTCTTCAAAATAGAACTAATTTTTAAGTAACATCTCACCATCTCTTCTTAAAACAATCAAAGGAGAAAACAATAGTAATTATTCTCTATGGGGAAAAAAATGAAAACACCAAGAATTATTAAAGATTAAATTAGAGGAGTGGAGTCCATTTTGCTGGAAAATAATTTTCAGTATTTTAACATAAAAAATAAAAATTTACAGAGCCTGTACCTGGCAACCTCCTGCATCCACGTGATCTCTGAACAGGGAAGATGTACAGAACAGGAAGTGCGTTCCCAGCATCACTGGTCAGAGTGCTCAGGGTGGCATGTGGCCTTCACACCTGCTCCTCCTGATGAAATCAGGTGACAGAGCTGTTGTTTTCTGATTCTCTGCCCTGTAAGCCACAACCCAACCGCCTCTCCAAATATTGTTTGCTGTTGCTTAGAACATTCAAATTTACATCTTAATTTACAGTGTGTTGTTTGCCACAGGCACTGCCCCATGATTGCAGAAGTTATGTAAGAAAAATGGTTTTTACCATGCTGAAGTTTGGGACTTAACTAGAGGGTGCTGGGGAAAAATAAAAATACTCATGAGTCTTTATGTTGAGGCTCCAGGAAAACGCTGCATGGTTTTTCTGGAAAATGAATGCTATGTTCTGTGTTCCTCTGTCAAAACAGACTTAGCCAGTATTTATGAAATCAATATTCATAATAGCTGACCATTATATACTGCTATTGCTTTAAAGCTTATAAAATATGTTCACATTTCTTTGTCTTTCAGTTCTGCAATGCAGATATGGGCTACATTATTATTATTACTTTTTTTTTTTTTTTTTTTTTTTACAAATGAGCATTTTCAAATTAAAAGAAGTTATTGACTTCACAAACAGCTGGCCTGGCTTTATTTGTAGCTCTCATCACAAAATAGCTTACAGCCTAGAGCAGTCAGGTGGGGCATAGTGAGACAAAAGGGCCTTCGTTTATTAACAGATTTTTGTTTTTACCACTTTTAGGCCATTTATCAGATACTGGCTTAAAAAGAAGCATAATAAGATAAACAATAATATAATTAACTGATTTCATTGTGCTTTCTATACACGAGGCACTATATTAACCACTTTGTGTCCCTCATTTTACAACACTGGGGTAAAGGTGTTATTTTAGAGATGACAAAAGTAAGTTCCAACTCCAAAATTTGTGTTCCAGAACTCAGACAGTGGTGTAACTCAGTCATAAAGTGATTCAAAAAAGTCAATCTTATTGGGAAGAAATTAGATATACCTTAAACCCAATTATTGTGATTACCTTCTCCTTTTATGTATTTCCAAGGCCATTACTTTCATAAAAATATTCAATTAATCCTAAAACAACTTTTTCAAGAAATATAAATACAATTTCTAAGTAATGAGAAAGCACTGTTATCAAGGAATGACAATGTCTTATAATTTGTGAGTTTTATATGAGACCAAATGAGGTACATGTAATCTATTGAACGCTTAGTATTTTAACATCAGTAAAGATAAAAAATGGATTCAAAAGAAAAATATACTGTTATCACTTATACCATTACTTATTATATCTAAGTATAATTGGGAGCTTGGCCAGTTAAATTCTATGCATTTAATCCCCAAAGAACTATAGAAAGTAAATAAATCAGTTGATGAAAAAGAGAAGAAATGCATGTTTTATTGACAAAGGGAACCACCTGGTGTTGCTTACAATGAGAATGTGAAACACTGGATACACACGAGTTAGGCTTGAAGCACTAGAATTCCATAGTGAGTACATATATTTCAACTTGAACATGAAATCACAGAGTCACTAGGCATTCACAGCATTCTACTCCAATATTCCTTCTTTGTAGCTTTTAAATATGCATATTTTAACATGTAAAATATTTTTTTTAATATATTTTATTGATTTTTTACATAGAGGAAGGGAGAGGGATAGAGAGTTAGAAACATCGATGAGAGAGAAACATCGATCAGTTGCCTCCTGCACACTCCCCACTGGGTATGTGCCTGCAACCAAGGTACATACCCTTGACTGGAATCGAACCTGGGACCCTTGAGTCCGCAGGCCGACGTTCTATCCATTGAGCCAAACCAGTTAGGGCAACATGTAAAATATTTAATTTATGTGTGTATGGTGTCTGATATTCCTACCAAGCTATAAATCTACCTGCAAGCAGAACATTTTTTTTTAATTAAATCTTTATTGTTCAGATTATTACATTTGTTCCTCTTTTTTCCTCCCATAACGCCCCTCCTCCCAGTTCCCACCCCACCCTCCGCCCTCACTCCCCACCC
>NW_005364596.1:6646786-6659957 GCF_000412655.1 Myotis brandtii
TGTCCTGTTTCTTTGTCTCCGCATTTTTTATGCTTTCTTGGTGCACCCCCTAGTGGTCTTTGTGTGCAGTCTTGTTGTAGTTAAGCCTTGATTGTTGTAGATAATACTGGGGGGGATTTGACCTCCAGGCCAACTGAGCAGAACATTTTTATCTCTACATCCCCAAGTCCCAGATTGATGCTGAGCCTATACTAACTACTTAATAAATATTAGTGGAATTGAACTAAATACACTTCTAGTTTTCTTATTTATCTGGTTACAGACCACAGTTCAAAGATTTAGATTTGCTGCTTCTAAGCCACTAGCACAGTCTCAAGTCTCACACAACAGGCAGCATCGCAGAGTGACTAAGAACAAGGGCCCCAGAGTAGGACAGATGAGGTCCAGAGTCTTGAGGCTCCCTCACTAGCTGGGGAGACCTGGGGAAAGGATGCCCTTTCTGAACTTCAATTTAATCTCATATCCAATTAAAAAATAGAGATAATACACATGCCATAAGAATTCTTAAATGATTCAATTAAATAGCACATATAAAACATTCTATATAATAAAGAGCTAATATGCAAATGGTCATCACACCCTCATGCCATAACGCCATAACTGCTCAGACACTTAACATTGGGGAAAGAGGAATGGGGACCAGCCAGGCACAAATGAGCTCAGGAGAGAGGAATGGGGACCAGCCAGGCTGCGGCCTGGGAGAGGGACAAAACACCTGCCCTGTGGTCTTGGGCACCAGTGGCTGGGGTTGTGGCCCAGGAAAGGGACAAGCCACATGGCCCACAGTCCCAGGCACCAGCAGCTGCACCTGTGCCTGCAGCCTGGGAGAGGGACAAACCGCCCACCCCACGGTCCCGGGCACCAGTGCCTGTGGCTGTGGCCTAGGTGACAATGCCTGCCCATGGTCCCCTGCAGCTGTAGCTGGCCTGGATGAAGCCAGCATGGGTCCTGTGTGCCTAAAGCTGGCCAGAGGGAGGGAATTCTGGGTCCTGGGTATGGGGCAAGGCAGAGGTGGTTAGGGGCAATCAGGCCAGCAGGGGAGCAGTTAGGGGTGATCAGGCAGGCAGGCAGAGGTGGTTAGGAGTGATCAGGCAGGCAGAGGTGGTTAGGGGCAATCAGGCAGGCAGGCAGAAGGGTTAGGGAAGATCAGGCAGGCATGTAGACAGGTGGTTAGGAGCCAGCGGTCCTGGATTGCGAGAGGCAGTCGGATATCCCCCAAGGGGTCCTGGATTGGAGAGGGTGCAGGCCGGGCTGAGGGACCACCCCCCATGCATAAATTTCATCTACTGGGCCTCTAGTCCTTTATAATGAAAACCCAGCGACCAAACAGCAGAATGACCAGAACAACCTGTCGATGAGTTACTATGACATGCACTGACCACCAGGTGGCAGATGCTCAATGCAGGAGCTGCCCCCTGGTGGTCAGTGCACTACCACAGTGGGAGCGCCTCTCGGCTGACCAGGATGAGCAGCTGCTCCCGCTGCGAACCCCGGGCCGATGGGCAGGAACCTGAGCTGCAATCATGGTGTCCTCACCCCAGGCTCCTCCTCCTCAATCCCTGCTGCCTCCTCTGGATGCCCGCAGGCCGAGCCGCGCCGCCCCACCACCGGGCTTGAAGAGCTGACCCTGGAGGCTGGGAGGCGGGTTCGTGGCCGCTGCAAGACTGAGGACCACTCTGCTGCCTCTCAGTGCTATTATCCCTGGGCCCAGCCCCCCTGGAGAGGCGAGTGCTCCAACTCCATGGAAGATGCCAGACCAGGGAGTAGCTGCTCAAGGGCGGGCCCACAGCTGCTTGGCTGATAGAGATGAGTGGCACTCCCACCGTGGGCTGACCCCTGCAGGCCACGACCACCCCCCAGTGCACAATTCCCATGCACTGGGCCTCTAGTTTAGCATAATGTACAACAAGTGGTAAGTATTCCGTAATGCCTAGATATTAATATTACTGTTATTTTCAGCAGTTAAGGCCTCAACAAAAAAGGAATTCACATCAAGTGGTTCAAATGAAGAGACATTCATGAAGGGTGATTTACAGAAATTTGGGCAGGACTGAGAAAGCCAATAGGAGTTACTGAAGCAGTCTGAGATCAGCAACAGTGGGAAAATGCTTTTTCTTTCTTTATTTTATTTTATTTTTTATTTTTTTGTAATCCTCATTTGAGGATATAATAATATCCTCATTGATTATTTTTAGAGAGAGCGGAAGGGAGGAGGAGAGACAGAGAGAAATATCAGATGTGAGAGATGTATAGATCCGTTACCTCCTACATGAGCCCCAACCAGGACCAGGGATGGAGCCTGAAACCTAGATACATGCCCTTGACTGGAATCCAACTAGGGACCCTTCAGTCTGCGGGCCTATGCTCTATCCACTGAGTAAAACTGGGTAGGGCGAGAAATGTTGTTTCTAGTCCTGAAAGGTCAAGGAGAGAAAGTGTGTTGCTGGAACACAGTAAGGCTCCAGTCTGGGAAAAGCAGAGAGCTGGCAGAATCTGTAGACATGGAAGAATGCAGGTACTGCCACAGTGATGCTCCGAAGTCAGAAAGGAGCAAGTGAGAAATCCCCAAACCTCTTTCTGCTCCCACCCTCCAATCTCTTGCCATTGTCTCCCATTAGTTGAAACCAAGTGGGTGACACAATTCAGAGTAACCCTCTGGAAAATTAATAAGTGGGGCAGAAAAGAGGATTAATTTGAAAGGGCAGGGGTGGCAAATCAGTACACTCTCTCCACCCATATTTGGATATAATAAACTAGGGGCCCGGTGCATAAAAATTTGTGCACTCGGGGGGGGAAGGGGGGTCCCTCAGCCCGGCCTGTGCCCTCTCACAGTCTGGGACCCCTCGGGAGATAACGACCTGCTGGCTTAGGCCTGCTCCCGGGTGGCAGAGGGCAGGCCCAATCCCTAGGTGCAGCCCCTGGTTGGGCTCAGAGCAGGGCTGATTGGGAGGTTGCGATGCCACCCTCAGTCTCGCTCAGGGTAGGGCCGATTGGGGGGTTGGGGCCCCGCCCCCTGTCACACTCAAGGCAGGGTCGATGGGGAGGTTGCGGCGCCACCCCCTGTCACACACAGAGCAGGGCCAATCAGGGGGTTGGGCACTGCTCCCTGTCATGCACAGAGCAGGGCCCATCAGGGGGTTGGGGAGCTCCCCCCTGTCACACACAGAGCAGGGCGGATCAGGGGGTTGGGGCGCTGCCCTCTATCACCCACAGAGCAGGGCCGATCAGGGGGTTGGGGCGCCGCCACTGTCACACTCAGGGCAGGGCCAATGGGGAGGTTATGGCTCTACCCCATCACACACAGAGCAGGGCCTGTGGGGTGGGGGGGTTGGGGCGCCGCACCCTGTCACACACAGAGCCGCAGGGTGATCAGGGGGTTTGGGCGCTGCCCCCTGTCACGCTGATCTGGTGCCAAGAGGCCTCGCGGCTCCACTGATCCCGGTGCTGGGAGGCATATTACCCTTTTACTATATAGGATAGAGGCCTGGGGGCTGGCTGGTTTGCCCTGAAGGGTGTCCTGGATCAGGGTGGGGGTCCCCACTGGGGTGCCTGGCCAGTCTGGGTGAGGGGCTGAGGGCTGTTTTCAGGCTCTGGGGGTGACTGAAGCTCCCAACCGCTCCTTTTTTTTCTTTTTTTTCTTTTTATTCTGGGCCAGCTTTAGCTCTGGCTCTAGCTCTGAGGCTTCCTCTGCTGGTTCTATAATCGAAACAATGTATAACTCGAGCTCTGAGATCCCGGCCGGCTGAAAGTGTTACAAAGTTTCAAACTGCCAGCTCAGAGGCCGGCAGCGCAGGCGGGGAATGTTGGCTTCCTCCTTCAATGAAGGAAGCAAGCCTCATGTTTGCTTTAAGCTGCCTGGCTGCCGGCCGCCATCTTGGCTGACAGTTAATTTACATATCTCCCTGATTAGCCAATGGGAAGGGTAGCGGTCGTACGCCAATTACCATGTTTCTCTTTTATTAGTGTAGATTCTTTAATCTGCAAACCTTCCTCTCCCAGTGCCCACCACCCTCCATATAAATTTGGATGGTCTCCATGAGAATCCTATATAATAAAATGTAATATACAAATCGACCTAACGGCAGAACAATCAGTCAGCAGGAGGCAGGTCGGTGAGCAGGGGAGCCAGGCCATCCAAGGCACCTGCCAACGGGCAGAAGGAGGGAACAGTGATGTGGGGGGAGTGGCACCTTCCCCTGATTGGCCCATCCAGTCGCCTCCCACAGAGGGAGGCCAGGTGGCAATGGTGGGGTGATGGGGGCGGTGCCATCCCCTGATCGCCCATCTAGTCACCTCCCGCAGAGGGAGGCCAGACTCCCTATGGGGAGCGGGCCTAAGCCATCAGTAGGACATCCCCTGAGGACTGTGAGAGGGTGCAGGCTGGGCTGAGGGCCCCCCCAGTGCACAAATTTTCGTACACTGGACCTCTAGTAAACTAAAAAATTTTCTCACTACTACAAAGATGAGGCAATTTGATTGAATCTGAAATACTTGAATATATTATGAAGATGCATTTTGAAGATGGAATTGAGAAAGAACACTATCGACAACCAGTCTCTGTTATAGCCTCCCATATGTTATAGCAGCAAAGGTCTTGATGGTCTTCTAAAGAAAAATTAAATGAAAAAATTAAATGAAAAATTCATTGAAGCCAGACTCCAGAGTAAAGAATAGTTCAGCTCATGCTCAGAAATTATATAACATGTCAAACCATGGTGGAGCAGCCCATGCTGAGCTGATAATAAAATATATTTAAAGAAATTCTGAACTTGGTTAATTTCAGGGAAAAAAAGACATTAAAAACAAGGTTTAGGAAAGTCTAAAGATATTGTCTTTTTTTTCTGTTTGTAATTTTCTGGGTTGTTTCGTTTTCTTTCCCTCCTTTTCTCACTTTCTCTCTCCTCCTCCTCCTCCTCCTCCCTCAGCCTCCTCCTAAAACTAGAGTTCTTAGAATACTGTCTTCCTGAGTTGGGGAAAATTATCTAGAGATTGGTATTAATACACATTTTTCATTTTTTTACCAGTGCACAAGTTTAGTTCAAGACCACAACTGCTATACATTTTAAAAAGTATTCTTGTAAATGTTTTGCCTCATAAAATTATTGCACTGTCTAAAAAACATGGTCCTTTTTTCCTCAAAGAAAAATGAACCATCAACCAAATAGATGACCAGAGCTTGCATATGGAGAAAACTACACAAATATCCCAACTACTTTTCTTCTGAAAACTTCACATCATGAAGCCATGGTGGTTCTGCACATAACAGCATAGCCCCAGCGAAGTATGATTGGCAGGTTTAGCTGGAGAGAAGCTGTCATTTAAAAATCAGACTAAGTAATCTCCTTCAGGCCCTGAGACTGGGCAGATTCCTAGATGTCTCATTAAGATATTAAAATTCTCAGAGCTCTAAAGAAAAGGGAAACATTTAATTAGAATGTATAGTTATTTTAATATTGAAATTATTATTACATGTATCCTAAAAATGCATATTTTTTGGATTTTGCCTGAAAGAAAGGGATAACATAAAATTGCTCTATTTTTCACTTCACCCATGAATTTTTTTTTTGCATCACCAATGTATTTATATTCTAATAGTTGTCAATCTGAACTCCTTCCAGGCCATAATACATTTCTGGCTTGGAATTCAATTCATTAGAAGGAAATATATAATAAAAATATTTAACAGCATTCTATGAGTCTAAAAATGTCATTATCAATTATCTGGACATATCCCTATCACCTTTAAAAAGTAAATTAGTGTTTAACTGTATACTATTTTATTTATCTTTTTTTTCCTTTTTAAAATTTTTTATTAAATTTATTGGAGTGACATTGGTTAAAATTATAAGTTTCAAATGTACAATTCTATGATACATCATCTTTATATTTTATTGTGTCCACCATCCAAAGTTAAGTCTTCCCATCCCCATTTATCCCCCCTTTACCCTCTTCTATAACCTTCCACCCCACGTTCCAACTTTTAATCAGATACTGTTGTCTGTGTCTGAGTTTCTTTTTTTCCCCCTTAATCCCTTCACCTTTTTCAACTGACCTCTAACCATGTTTTTCTACCTATAAGTCTGTTTCTATTTTGTTTGTTTGTTAATTTTGTTCATTAGCTTCCACATGTAAGTGAAATTATATGGAAATTTTATGGTATTTGTCCTCCTCCAACTGGCTTATTTCACTTAGCATAACCTCCAGGTCCATCCATGCTGTTCCAAAGGTTAAGATCTTTATATATTTAGATAGATAGATAGATAGATAGATAGATAGATAGATAGATAGATATAGATTTCAGAGAGGAAGTGAGAGGGAGAGAGAGGAAGAGAGAAACATCAATGATGAGAGAGAACCATTGATAGGCTGCCACCTGCACGCCCCCCACTGGGGATAGAGCCCTCAACCTGAGCATGTGCCCTGACTGGAATCGAACCCAGGACCCTTCAGTCCACAGGCTGACACTCTAGTCTAGCCCCTGAGCCAAACCAGCCAGGGCAATCTCGTGTGTGTGTGTGTGTGTGTGTGTGTGTGTGTGTGTGTGTGTGTGTGATTAGTACTCCACTGTGTAAATATACCACACTTTTATCTACTCATCTACTGATGGACACTTAGGCTGCTTTCAAATTTTGGCTACTGTAAGTAAAACTGCAAGAGCATACATGTGCATATATTACTTCAAATCAGAGTTTTGGGTTTCTTCTAATATATTTCTAGAAGTGGAATAACTGAATCATAAGGCAGTTCCATTTTTAATTTTGGGGGGAACATCAATACTGTTTTCCACAGTTGCTGCACCAGTCTGCATTTTCACTAACAATGTACTAGGGTCCCCTTTTCTCTTATCTTTGCCAATACTTACTGTTTGTTGATGTATTGATGATAGTATTCAGGCAAGTATGAGGTGATATCTCATTATGGTTTTAATTTGCATTTTTTGGTAATTAGTGACGTTGAGCATTTTTCATATGTCTGTTGGCCATCGGTGTGTCCTTTTGGGGAAGTGTCTATTCAGCTCTTTGCCCATTTTTAAACTGGATTGTTTGTATTTTTGGTGTTGAGTGGTATACCTTCCTTATAAATTTTGGATATTAACCACTTATCAGATGTATCATTGGCAAATATGATCTCCCATACAGTGGGTTGTCTTTTCTTCTTGCTAATGGTTTCTTTTGCTTGCAAAAATTGTTTAGTTTGATGTTATCTCATTTGTTTATTTTTCTTTTGTTCCTGTTGCCTGAGGAGATAACAGGAAAAATATTGCTATGAGAAATGTCCAAGATTTTACTACTCATGTTTTCTTCTAGGATTTTTCTGGTTTTGATTTTTACACTTAATTCTTTAATCCATTTTGAATTTATTCTTTTACATGATATAAGAAGGTGGTCTAGTTTCATTTATTTCATGTATCTGTCCAATATTCCCAACACCATTTATTGAATAGACTGTCATTACCCCATTGTATGTTCTTGCCCCATTTTTCAAATATTCATTGACCATAGCCCTGGTTGGGTCGCTCAGTTGGTTGGAACATCATCTCATGTACCAAAAGTTTGTGCTTTCGATTCCTGGTCAAGGCACATTCCTAAGTTGAGAATTCAAACTCTGGTCAAGGTTTGTACAACCAATTGATCTCTCTCTCTCTCTCTCTCTCTCTCTCTATACATATCTTCAGGAGAGGATAATACATATATATACATATACATATACTATATATATAGGGAGATCATAAAAGCATAAATTTATTTCTGGGGTCTCTATTCTGTTCCATTGAATTATATGTCTGATTTTATGCCAGTACCATGCTGTTTTAATTACTATGGCCTTGTAGTATAGTTTTATATTGATATTGAGTAACATGATTTCTCTGACTTTATTTTTCTTTCTCAAGATTGCTATGGCTATTTTCAGTCTTTTATAGTTCTATATATATTTTTGGAATATTTCTTCTAGTTCTGTGAAATATGCCATTGATGTCTTGATAGGAATTGCATTGAATCTATAGATTGTTTTGGGTAGTATGGACATTGTAATGAAGTTAATTATTCCTATGCATGAACACAGTATATGCTCTCACTTATTTGTATGTCCTTCTATTTCTTTCTTCAGTGTCTTATAATTTTCTGAGTATAGGTCTTTTACATCCTTGATTAAATTTATTTCTAGGTATTTTTGATGCAATTATAAATGAGATTTTATTTTTACTTTCCTTTTCTGATAGCTCATTATTGGTGTGTAGAAATGCAACCAATTTCTAGATATTTATTTTGTATCCTGATACTTTACTGAATTTATTTATCAATTTTTGGTGGAATCTTTAGGGTTCTCTATACACTTTATCAAGTCTTCTACAAATAGTGACAGTTTTACTTCTTCCTTTCCAATTTGGCTCTTTTATTTCTTCTTCTTGTCTAATTGCTGTTGCTAGGACTCTCAGTACTTTATACCATACCCACAACTTAGCTACATGCCCTGACCAGGAATCAAGCCCACAACCTTATGGTGTATAGGACGATGTTCCAACCAACTGATCCACCGGGTCAGGGCAAGGTCTCTAGGATTTTATTTCTTACTACTCTATGAAGTCTTCTCATTCAATAAGAAAATAATAAATGTGACATTTAATGTTTCCAAGGCCACAAGTAAAGGACAGTTGATGGATGTAAGATTTATTTTAGCAAATATCACTTGGTCTTCTCTATTGCTTTACACGTTGATTACACTTCGAATAGATACATAAAAATCTACAAGCCCTATCTGCTGCAAACTATGAATGTGTTCTCTTTATCTGTTGACTGTTTGTTTTTTTGTTTGTTTGTTTTTTAACAAAGGGTACCTTTTTGTCTTTCTGATACAGATAGCCAATAGGTTGGTGAGACTCAATGATCATGCTAAAGAATAAAAATCAGAGAACTAGAAAAATAACTATACATACACAAGCAAACAAACACAGACAAAGTATGGATGGCAAAGCCACAAATTGTTACTGAGCATCTAATTAGTGCTATGCCTCTCTTCTACCATTCCATTCCTCTGGGTATGTTACACTTGTATTTACCTGCTATTTTCATGGGCAGTTAGCCGAGAAATTAGGTGGATAAAATCTCAAACCTGGAAACAGTACTTACTGAACAAGTTTCTCAAAGCAGGGGAGTGTAAACATTATTTTGTTTGTTTAGAAAACAGCCACTGAAGGAACACACATTGAGACTTAACTTTATGTGTGATGCCACGGTCCTAAAAGTCCTCATTTGGTTTCCTTAAATATGTATTGTGATCCTTAAAGTACTAACAAAATATTTACGAAACTTAGTCATTTAAGAGGACAGACTATGTATTTTGAGGGGACGGTGTGGAGGAGCCAATTTGTTGTTGTAAGAGTTGCTTTTGGGAAGTGACCACAAGGAGTACAGAGCAACTGCTTTCCTGAGATTATTAGTTTTAATTTGGAAGTCTGTGAGTTCAAGTGTCTCTTTTGACGACACTCCTGCTCACTACTACTGAAACCACACAGGAGTCTTTCCTTTAATTAATTAGGGTATAATTAAACAGCAGGTACCCAAGCAGAATCTGGAGTCAGTTCCATCTGTTCTGCAGGGAGGGTGTAATGGTGGTGACAAGAGAATTCCCCCACGAGTTATACCTTAAGTGGTACACATATTTTAATTTCCAGCTATCTCTTTTATAAATTGCTCTTATGATTTCACTTGATAATTTAACACTTCAAAATTGGAACCCCTTCAGCATTTACCCTGAAATCATACAAAAAAGGATTATGAATGGAAGGAGAGAATGTGTTCTATAAAATGTAGATTGGCAAATACATTTAAGGGAATATATCATTCATTTATTAATGTAAATCAGGGAGCAAAAAGCACCATTTCATGAAAGCAATCAATTTTAGTTGGAAGATACAGGAGATTTCAAAACACAGATAAGATTGACAGTGTTCCAGAAAGTAGAGGGTGGGTGAGCTTCAGGGGAGGCACAAATTAGTATCTTATTTTTAGTCAGGGAGAACTTCTGAAAACCAGAAATGCAATTTTTGCTAAAAATTTTTTTCTGAAAACACAAAGTAAAAATCAGTAACATTTGATTCTCAGACATCAGAATACTTATGGCACTGGCTACTGTATGCATATTATATTTTTTATGGATTGCTCTTATTTCTTCTGAAAAATTGTAATTTTCAAGAGGACAAGATGCCTAATTGATTCATTTCCTTATGCCCACAGAAGATGCTGAGGTGCCCTATTGCTGAATAACAATGGTTGCTGAATAGCAGTAGTGCATTCAGCTATTTATTTTGTGCCCATAGTATGAAACCTACCTTGCCCCTGGATCACAGTGTGCTTAGATCTGGAGGAAGCCATGGTTTTGAATGATTGTAGGATCACAACTTGGTTCTCTTTGAAAATGAAACTGATGCATTCAAGTTATGTTTTTAGGATGCTTACCTCTTAAATAGAAAAAAATGTGATATTAATGGGTATGACAAAAATAAAGGTAACCAATAAGATGTGAGTGTGTAATAGGCGCATATTTTGTCTGGATATTAGAAAAACAATTAAATGTATTTGCCTATGATAGTAGTTAAAAAAAGTGATGTGCTTTAGAAGATTAAGGACCAAGAGACATATTAACAACTGGAATTTCATTACTAACCTAAACTATCATTTATTTTTTCAATGAGCATGTATTAACTTTATGTCATGAGTATATACAAACTAATCCTTGCATGCATGGAGCTCAAAGACCTTGGATAAAATGGACAAAATATGTGGGTAGGGGGCAAGTATATTGCAAAAGAGATAAATAGCAAAAGACCCTATAGTAGAGGCATTTCATCAAGTTAGGAGAACAGAAAATTACCTTGAGTTGAGATAAGAACAGTGAGTCCAACTCAACAAGATAGAAAAGGAAAGTGTTTCTGAGCACAGGAACAGCATATACAGAAACTACAGTTTCCCATAAAACAGCCAGAAAGCTATTGCAGTAGTCCAATGAAGCGTGATGGCAGATTTGGCTAAGGTGGTGGTGGTGGTAGTGATGGAATGATGGAAACATATTCCAGACATACAAATGAGCATTTTCACAGGACACTGTGATGGTTTGTACACCACTATGTTTCATCAATTTTAAATATACACACAAAACATGACTTGTGAAGGACATATAAAGATTGATATAAATAAGATTTTACATGGAGCACATGAAAGAACTATTTCTGTCATGTAAGATTTTCTTGTCATTAGAAGTCAATGCTATAGATTTAATGCAAAAGAAAGATTAAAAATCTCTAGCTGTCAGAAGGTGAGCTTTATAACAATTAAGGAGAAGCTATAGAAGTTATTGAGGTCAATATAGTTAATGTGCGTGCATGAGAAGTGATAATATAACAATCTCATTAAATGGGCATACTTAATATTGGAGACTTTAACACAAACTTTATAGAAACAACATACATATGCACTTAAAATTGCAAATGAAATATCATTTGCTCAAATTAAAATGTAACAGAAATGATTGACTTTGAAGATTTGATCTAATCCAAAGATTAACAACTACAGAACATGACATTATATATTATAGACACACGACATTAAAGGTCATTCACACTATTTCCTTGAGATGGGAATAAAACAGAAAAAATCATCAGGAATTTTAAAAGCAATATAATACAAAATTCAGACTAAAAAAAGGATTTCAATTATTCTTACCCACATCTTAACCATTGCATAGGATAAAATGACATTCTAACTGCAGTTGATGAACAACATGGGGGTCCACTTATATGTAGATATTTAAAAATAAATATCTGTACTGTTTTTTTATTTGTCTTGGTATCTGAAGATGCATTGACCTAAGCCATTTTATACAGGGAACTTGAGAATGCATAGGTTTTGATATTAGTAGAAGTTTCTGGAATTGATCACTCCTGAATACCAAGGAACATCTAAGTTTTAGGGGAGTCAAGTTATACGTGGATTATTTTTGCCTGCACAGGAGTTGTTACCCCTAACCACCACATTGTTCAAGGACCAACTATATTTCCAAAATCAAGCCTCCTATAAATGCAGATAATGCATGATAACAAATGACACAATAAGTTGTGTGTTTGTGTTACTATTGTACTGTAATGTTTATGTGGTACTGAATGATGCTGTAGACATTATATTACTAAAATTTTACAGAGAAGATTAGGCTTGAATATTACCTAACTAGTTAGATAGCTATTATTCAGACCATAATATACATAGAATTGCAGAATTATTGGATTCTTCTGCTAGAATGCATTTTGAAACAAAGGCATGATAAAAGACAAACATCTGGCCAACTTGTCAGTTGTTATACAGTATATAATTAAAATAAGACAATAGAGGATATTATATATATCTTTCTTCTGGAATAATTCTTTCTCCTTTTCTGATCTAAATTCTATGCTGTTCTAAGCCGTCAATCTTGCAACTCCTTTCAACACTTTCATGGTTTGGGTGTCTGTTTCCTGGGTGTCTAATTTTGAGTCTGTTCCCTTACCCTAATGGAGTATATTTTGAGGTCTTTATATGTTTTTAATTTTCTTTATTCTATTTCACAATTGATAGTGCATTTTTCTGGGTGTAAAATTCTAGATTTTAATGCATTTTTATGGCAGAATGTGTAAGCATTACTGTATTATCTTCTAGTAAAGTTAAGAATTCTTGTTTTTTTTTTATTCTTGAGCCTAAGATAAGTAGTGGTCTTATTTGGAGATCTTTTATTTTACCCCTAATGTTAAAAAATTTCACAGTGATGTGATTCAACATTGGCGGTTTACTTTTTATAGTATGGGACACTTTCTATACAAAGACTTGTGTTTTTACTTTTAGAAATGTTCTTGTATTTTTTAATTTTTTAAGACTATGTTTTATTTTTATTGGCGACATTATTACAGATGTCTCCCATTGTCTCCCCTTTGCCACCCTCCACCCAGACCTCCCTTTGATCCTCACTACATTTTTGTCTGTGTCCTTGGGCTATCTGTACACACTGAGTGGCCAGATTATTATGACCACCTGACGTTTGTAGGAAAATTAGCTATAATTTCGCGCTGAAGTTGCTAGAGGGTCAGACCATTATAAATAGGGAAGCAGGTTGTTTACCACAACAGTAGAAGTGATTTTTTTCTGAA
>NW_005364596.1:6660167-6682009 GCF_000412655.1 Myotis brandtii
TTTTTAACTTCGTCCCACAAATGCTCAATTGGATTGAGATCTGGTGATTGTGGGGGCCACATAAGCAAGGTAAAAAAGTCCCCCCCTCATGTTCTTGAAACCACTCCTGCACAATATGAGCACTGTGGCATGGAGCATTGTCTTGTTGGAAGAAGCCATCTCCATTGGGATACGCCATCAACATGATAGGATGAACCTGATCAGCAACGATACTTAGGTATGTTGTGCTATTCAGATGTTGTTCCACATGAATTAAAGGGTCCAAATCATGCCAGGAAAACATGCCCCCAAACCATAACACTGCCCCCTCCAGCTTGAAGGGTTGTACTCATGCATGTGGGGTACATGCTTTCATGCTGTTTCCACCAAATTCTCACTCTGCCATCTGCATGATGCAACTGGAAACATGATTCATTGGACCACATGACTTTTTTCCAATGCTCGACTGTCCAATCCTTGTGTTCCTGTGCGAATTGGAGACGTTTTATCTTGGTAACTGCAGATAGCAAAGGTGTTCGAACAGGCCTTCAGCTTCAATATCCCATACGATGCAGTGTATGGCTAATTTGCCTACAAACGTCAGTGGTATATCCCACGTTCAAAAGCTGTTAAATTGCATTGTTTACCCATATGTTCAGAAAAAAATCACTTCTACTGTTGTGGTAAACAACCTGCTTCCCTATTTATAATGGTCTGACCCTCTAGCAACTTCAGCACGAAATTATAGCTAATTTTCCTACAAACGTCAGGTGGTCATAATAATCTGGCCACTTAGTGTATATAAAGAGCCAGGGTCCATAACAACTGAAGGCTCGACCTAACACCAGAAGTCAGTGCTGGGTTGCCATGGTGACCCAGCACTGACTGTCAAGGGGGCTGTGGATTAGACCTGGGGAGAGGCCTGCAGAGAGAGAGGTAGGGTCTGATCTGTAGCCTCAGTGGCAGCTGTTGATCAGCCGTTGCCTCACTCTTTCTCTTCTGGCTTCACCAGCAGCCATGCCTCTGTTTCTCTCCATGCCTTAGAGGGCGGCTGATCAGCCCCGCCTCTTTGATCAGCCCAGAGACAGGCCCGGAGACACTTACTGGCATAGAAACCGACCAATCAGAACCTAATCTGGGTGAAGTGCCAGGAGTCAATGGCTGCCTAAGAGGCAGATCTTTTGACGTTGACTGGCATAGAAACCGACCAGTCAGAACCTAATCTGGGTGAACTGCGAAGGCAGAACCTAAGGTGGGGGCTGAGAAGGGGTTTTAAGGGCTATAGCTGTTTGCTGTAAAGTGTAAGAAAGTGGTTCAATTTTTTAACGACCGCTTTGGCAGTATAGTGCATATGGCTGGCTAACAGTCCAGATAAAGGGATTATGTGTTTTCGTGTGCCAAGAGCATCTCCTCTTGCTGAAAAAGGCCCCCCTCCCCATTTAAGCAATCCTATCCTATATAATCTATCTATACTAATAAAAGGGCAATATGCTAATTAGACCAGGTTATCCGGCCATCTTCCGGATGTCTGACTTCTTTCTGGACAAAGCAATAGTGGTGGGGGCCAAGGCAGAGGCAGTTAGGGGTGATCAGGCCAGCAGGGGAGAGCCATTGGGGGCAAGATCAGGCCGGCAGGAGAGGTCAGTTGGGGGCAAGATCAGGCCAGCAGCAGAGGGCAGTTAGGGGCGATCAGGTAGGCAGGCAGAAGGGTTAGGGGCAATCAGGCAGGCAGGTGAGCGATTAGAAGCCAGCAGTCCCAGATTGTGAGAGGGGGGGATCAGGCCCAAACCAGCTGTCAGACATCCCCCAAGGGATCCTGGATTGAACTGGGTGCAGGCTGGGCTGAGGGAACCCCCTCTCCCCCCGACCCCGTGCATGAATTTCATGCATTGGGCCACTAGTGCATATATATTCTTTACCTATGCCCTTTACCTTCTTTCATCCAGTTCACCCCACCCATCTCCCCTCTTGTAACTCTCAGTCTGTACCATGTATCAATGTCTCTGGTTCTATTTTTTTCATCAGTTTATTTTGTTCATTAGATTCCACATATTAGTGACATCATGTGATACTTGTCTTTCTCTGACTGGCTTATTTTGCTTAGCATAATACTCCCTAGGTCCCTCCATGCTGTCATAAAAGGTAAGAGTTTCTTCTTTTTTAGAGCTGCATAGTATTTCAGTGTGTAAATGTACCATGGCATTTTTATCCACTTGTCTACCTATGGGCACCTGGGCTATTTCCAGATCTTGGCTATTGTGAACAACTCTGCTATGAACATAGAGGTGCATATATTTTTTCTGATTAGTGTTTTGGGATTCTTAGGATATATTCCCAGAATTGGGATCACTGGGTCACAGCACTATAGAAATTTAAGGTGTATAGCATAAAAATTTGACTTACATATATTGCAAACTCCTACATTGTTTTGTTTTACTTTCATAGTTGTATGTTCAATTAAAGCTTGCAGTTTTTCTGTTTATCTTTTTAAAATGTGCAAAATCTTTTTAATTTCCAAAATTACATTAAAATTCAATTGTCCTCACCATCCTGAATTTTTATTTGCTAAATCTAGCAACCCCAGTAATAAGTATATTTTGTATCATATCCTAGCACACACAAACACATAAAACTATAACTATAAACTAAACATTCCCAAAATAACATTGAGCATAACTGTCATGTGTTATGGCATCTTATGCTTTTATTTTTTAAATGTTATTTAAATAAATAATTACATTACTCCTCATTGAATTGACCACAATTTGGTTTGTTGTGGGAGAAGGGTGCACTGCTATAACAAAGTAGTAAGCCGGTCTTTTTATTAAGGTAAATTCAAAGAACAGTATCTATAGGTCTTTCTCTGAGGTTGGTCAATTACTACAAAGAATTCTCCAAATTTTTCACTAACAAATACACACCTGCTTGTCAATTGTATCATGCTGGATAACAGCCAAATTTCTTCTGTGTGTTGTATCTCATATAAGCCTTTCATTTCAGTCCTTTAACTTATCCCTGACTTTCTGCTGTCCCTGATGACCCTAAACATGGAACATTTCCTGCTCAGTTCCTCCAGAGAATGAACCTGGAAATTTGGACACATTCCCAATTCCACAAAGTCGGGGAGTTTTATTAATTCTACATCTGCACTGTATCAGTCAAGCTAGAGTAGGTTTTGCTACAGTAACAAACAACCCCTTATTTTGAAACTTTAACAACAAAGGTTTATTTCTTAATCATGCTATCATAGATTGAGTTCCAATTCTGCTCATTATTTGGAGACTCATAATGATAGGATGTTTATCATGCTACATTTTTCTGGTCACTGTTCTAGAGAGAAGAGACGTGTCTGGAGAGACTCACATCACCTATTTCCTCAGACTGGAAGTGACATGGAATAATTCATCCCACAACTAATTAGCCGAGATGAATCTCATGGCCTACCCACCCACAAGAGTTTGAGGAAGTGCAATTCTATTTTGTGCCCAGGAAATGAAGAGCAGAAACCATTTGGTAAAACCAATATATTAATTACATGGATATTTATTGACTTCCTCTCATCCCCACCACCTGAGTTTCTTAAATCTTAGACTCATCCTCCTCCACCCTCCGCCCCGCTCCCCCACCTCCCCACACACACACACAGGGATCTATGAAGCATATTGTGCACTTCTCATTAGTAAGTTTCCCTGTAATCACATAGATTCTAACTCTTGGATGTAGCAGTAATCATTTCTTCCCTTAGTTCAATCCTGCTGTTTTCATTTCTGCCATTCTTTGTCTCGGCAGATTAGCACAGTTTGATTTTTTTCATTGTCATTGTAGTAGTGTTTTGAAAGGAAACAGAGAAAATCTTTGTGATGCAACTGCCATGTTTTTGCAAGTTTTTCATACACCTATGAATGGATGCAAATTTTGACACATTTCAGTCAAAGGTAGAAGTTGTTAACATCTTTATTGATAGACAAGAAACTCAGTGACTCTGCCTCCCCCATGACATGTCACTTTATTTTATCTCTAGCATTTCTGTTTGTTTGTTTTTCTTGGAATCTCCTTTTCCCTGTTTATATTCCTCACCTGTTACTGTATGCTATCTACTTTAACAATTACAGCCCTTAGCATATGAATCAGATCTTTTTGATATTTCTGTTGTGATAATTCCAACATCGCTGCCGTCACTGTTAATAATGCTTGCTCTGTCTCCTCAAATTGTGTTTCTCGCCTGTTAGTGCGGTTTGTAATTTTTTCTGGCTAAGTGGACATGATGTGCCAGGTACTGTTTTCCACAGAATCTCTACTCTGGTAAGCCATGACTCCCTGCATTTACTGGTCTTCTCGCCAGTCTCAGGGACCATGGTTTGCTTTATGTCCTCCACTCTCTTGTTCATCTAAGAAGAGTTGTTAATTTTTCAGGCTGTTTAGCTTTTTACTTGCTGTTAGCACAAAATGGCAGCTTCTACGTTCCTTACATAAGAAAGAAGAAACCATGATACATTTTGTAAAACTCACTTCCAACTAAGGTAGCAGATTAAAAGCTTCTGAGTAAATGAACTGTATATTTTGCAAGTTTAAACTCCGTCCCAATCACCACATAGTAAAGTGTCTTGTACATAAGACAATTTCAGCACGTATTATTTGAATTAATAACTTTTTAAAACCTTTGATATCTTTTAGAGTTGGGAGAGCACTATGATAATGTGTAAGAGTCATTTGTAAGCTTTAAACCGTCATAGAACTGTTAGAGTAATGCAAGATGAACAACCTTTCCATATTTGGATGCAAAGATTTAAGTAAACTTACATTAGATACTTGAGGTAACTTTCTTAATAAACATTCATGTAAAGTCCCCTATGTGCCAGGTCCTAGGAACACAAAGATTGAAGAGCTGCAATCCCTGTACTTGGAAAGCTCATAGACTGTCAACAACATGGACAGATGTCTTAATATTCTTTTTAAAAAACATTAGGGTTTTTTGTTATTTGTTAACAAGTGAGCCATGAATTAAAGAAAATATATCACTTTGTATAAAGGTCCACAATATTAAAAATAATTTTAACTAAAATTTATTTTTTTAAATTTGCTCCAGAACTTCAAGGATGTTTCATACCTTAGTCCATGGAACACAATAGCACAATTAAGTTTATATTTATTGCCAATTTAAAGATGAATAAACTGAGGTATACCAGTAGTATGTGAGTTATCCAAATGATAGGGCCAGTTTTCAAACAGGTAGATTCTGGAGCTATATTTTAATCCCTACACAAGGTAATCCAAAAGTCCATTGTTGTTGAAAATAAACACTCTTACTACATCATGCTTGGTTCTCTTATTCATGTCCAAGATTTTCTGCACAGCAACTTCCTCAGTTGCATAGAAGAAAGAAATACTAGGAGAGATTAGGGATTTGAATGTAAGCTTTCAACTAGTTAGGTTCCAAGCCTATTCTTTATTTTCTAGTTTTCTGGTCTTTCTCATTTTATTTACATTCATTAAGGTTCACCATTTGTAAAATGGGAATGATAATATCACTTTCAATGTGATTATTACAAGGCTCTAATGAAACAATGTGCAAGTATCTAGTAAAAGTTAGACACTATAATCAATACCTTTTCTTTTCCAAACAACACTCTGAGTGCTACACATAGTACACTAAACCTAATAGATCAACAAGTAAACACTTCAATTAAACAGTACTCCTGCTATTTGAGGGCTTGTACCATGACATACATTTGGAGGCCAGGTATCATGAGACGACAAAAATTATTTTCTGGATTTTTACCTCCTGTTGCTTTTATTAATAATTTCCTGGTCTCCTATATTTGTGCAACCTTAACTGATCAAATTTTATTGGGTTTCTTATAAAGTCTGTATGACTGATTTTTAAAAAATATCCTGCCATTCGGCAGCCATATTTCTTCTCTATCTAGGCAGTATTAGCTTGCACAGTGCCACTTATATTCTATATACTTAGGAGAAGCCATTTTTCTTATTTATTAGGGTAAAATTATTCATCAATCCACTGTTTTCTCAGAAGTGATTTGTATTTTGAAAGGAAAATATTATAATAACATAATGCCTATAATGTATACCTAATGCAAGAAAAATGTTATTGAAGGATAACTTTCAAAACTCCTAGATATACAAATATAAAATAATTTTTTAAGATAATTGATAGTCTAAGCAAGCAATATACTTTTGTATTCAACTAGGTATGGTAATTACCAAAAGGATGATGCAGAATTTAAAAATTAATCCATTGAATACATCATTTGTCATATGGCTTAATAGAATCACTAAGAATAATTATATTTGGCCAAGAAACATATGGTTTTTTGCCACCACATCTTATTCAAGTCATTATAAATTACTATCTTCTGCACAATGGATGTTTAAAAACATGCAGAATTATGATAACATTGATGTAAAAATTTTTGATTTTCTTGCCACTTTTATAATATTGGTTCAAGCTATGACATGGGTATTTCTTATGCAACAGTATTTGTAAATACATTTTTTAAGTTCCAGATTTTTGGTCTCTTGTTAGTAAACAAGGACGCTTGAACCAATGCTCATATTTCAAACATACTGTGATAATGGTCATGCCTCCTTCTTGGTTGGCAGTAAAATTTTCATAGTGAGAACTGAAAAAAAAACTGGAATTTCCTGCTCTCTTACAAGCATTACCAATTTCAGAAAGGTAAAACTAGACCAAAGTTTGAAAGACCGCATCATGTTAGAAGACCCAAGTTATACTAAGTATTCTATTATAAGTCCTTCATATAAATGATTCATGTAGTGACCCTTCTGGGCAGTTGATGCTTTATAAATTCACTGCTGGTACACAGTCTAATTATCTACACTGATAAAAGAGAAGCATGCAAATTGGTCTTCACTCCACTTTGCCCACCAGCCAATCAGGATGAGTATGCAAATTAACCCAACAAAGATGGCGATGCCCATAGCGGCCAGGTGGTACTTGGGGCTGCTGGGGACTAGATGGGAGACACAAACCCACAGGCCTGGCACCCATCATCCCCAAGGCCCGCCACCGCAGTGCTTGGGCTGCTGGGGGCTGGATGGGAGACACAAACCCGCAGGCCCGGCACCCAGCAGCCCCAAGGCCAGCCACTGCGGTGCTGGGGCTGCTGGGGGCTGAATCGGAGACACAAACCTGCAGGGGAGCCTGGCACCCAGCAGCCCCAAGCCCCGCCATCATGGTGCTGGGGCTGCTGGAGGTACCAGAGACACAAACCCGTAGGCCCACCACCCGACCCAAGGCAAGCCACCGCAGTGCTGGGGCTGCTGGGGGCTGGGTTGGAGACACAAACATGCAAGGAGGCCAGCACCCAGCAGCCCCAAGCCCTGCCATCATGGTGCTGGGGCTGCTGGGGGAATCAGAGAAACAAATCCGCAGGACTGGCACCCAGCAGACCCAAGGCAAGCCACCGCAGTGCTGGGGCTGCTGGGGGCAGGATCGGAGACACAAACCCACAGGGGCAGATGCAGAGGTGGTTAGAGGCAATTAGGCAGGCAGGAGAGAACAGTTAGGGGGATCAGATCAGCAGGGGAGAGCAGTTAGGGGGATCAGGCCAGTAGGGGAGAGCAGTTAGGGGGATCAGGCTGGCAGGCAGGTGAGCGGTTAGGAGCCAGAGGTCCTGAGGGGTCCCAGATTGGAGAGGGTGCAGGCCAAGCTGAGGGGACCCCCTTCCCATGCACAAATTTCATGCACCAGGCCTCTAGTATATATAATAAATGAGATCATTGTCATTATTACTGACAATTAAATGAAAACTTATTATAACGCTGTTTGCCACGTATTTGTTTTGACACTGTTCACAACTGACCAGTTAACTCTTTAGCAATTATCTGCTGAGTACCCAGTCTAACTCCATATATGTGTGTGTATAGGTTGATAAATGAGATCATCATTATTGCCTATAATTAAGTAAAAACGTGTTATGACACTGTTCATTATGGATTGGTATTTGCTTTAAATCAGAGCACTATTTTTTTATGCTCTTCAAAAGAATTTCTTTAAGGAAAAGTAAAGGGATCTCATCCTAAGATATTAAATTTAAAATATGTTCTCACCTGTATGACTTTCAGAATGACTTTAAAGTTCCAATATAGAGCTGACTCTAGGAAAATGCTCTCCTACATTGCCTTTGATACTCTTCAATCCTACTTCTTTATTTCAAACATTAAGTATTTTTCTTACTCATACTGCTCCTAGCTGATCAAGGGCATTTCCCCTGAGTGATGTTGAAGTCAAGACTAGAGTCCCTAGTTTGTCCAATATCCACATGAGTTTTTTTCTACATGAGCAATAAAACATTCTCCTTCAAAAGCATTTTTATTTTATTTTAAAAACAGAAACTATAGATGCCCACCAAATCTATGCTTTCCTATCTGTCAAATAATCAGAACACTAATTTCCTGCTAGGACATTGCTACTCATCCAGAAGACTACATATATTCTCTCTCATAACTACATAGGCTCAAGTGATGAAGTTATGGACAAGAAATACAGGCAGAAGCCGTGTGTGGGTTTTCAGGAAACGTCCTTCAAAGTGGTGAGGCATATCCTCTCATCTCACTGCTTGAAACATGGATGTGATGACTGGAGCAGGAAAAGCATCTCAAACCATAAGAACATCATCATTACAGAAAAAACTGTTCACACCCTCTTCCCAGTGATACTCATTGATCCTTTATTTTTTTTAAAAAAATATCTTTATTGTTGAAAGTATTGCAGAGGTCCCTTATTTTCCTCCATTGATTTTTTTAAAGATATTTTTATTCATTTCAGAGAGGAAGGAAAAAGGAGAGAGAGATAGAAACATCAGTGAGGAGGGAGGATCATTGATTAGCTGCCTCCTGCATGTCCCATACTGAGGATCGAGCCCACAACCTGGGCATGTGCTCTGAACTGAATTGAACCATGACCTCCTGGTTCATAGGTTGATGCTCAACCACTGAGCCATGCCGGCAGGGCCCTCCATTGATTCTTAAATACAGTGAAACATAAGGCTGTGTATGCTCTAATAAATGAACACAGAGCTCAAAGAGGAGCTCGGCACTGTGCAGAGGTTAAGAAAGACACAGATTGTTCAGAATTGTCAAAAGTAACTATTGTGAAAACTTTTTTTTCTAGACTAATTCATAAAGTATATTAACAAATAAAAACATTGATCATTTTAATCACTATAATGATTATGAAAATAACAGCAGCTCGGCACGCAGAGGTTAAGAAAGACACAGATTGTTCAGAATTGTTAAAAGTAACTATTGTGAAAACTTTTTTTTCTAGACTAATTCATCAAGTATATTAACAAATAAAAACATTGATCATTTTAATCACTATAATGATTATGAAAATAACAGTCTGATAACATTTGTGATTTCATAACTGCCTACATTCCTTTTATGCTTAGGTTGGCAAAGGCAAACTCTATATAAGCATTCTAGATGATGGCCTCTAAAAGGAGCCCTTATGTTGACATCTCATCTTCAAATTTGCTTTGCATCTCATCTTTTCCTCTTTTGTATTTTTTAACTTAAATTTTCCATATATGCCTTCATCTTATCCTGAACTCTGTTCCATTCACTATCTCATCCTCTTTAATATACATTTTTCTCTTACTCCTGAGACTTCTTCCATGGCTGGAACATGCTTATCCTGGTTATTCTCTTGCTCTCATTGTCCAATCTGTACTGATTCTACCTTGATTTATGCTCCAAAAGACGACTCGCAAAGGACTGCATCACCAGGGCTCAGTGCTAACCAGGTTTATATATTTTTTATATCAATAGAAGGCAAGGAAAGGAGATGGGAGGCTGTAGGAAGAGAAGTGTAGCTTTTCTGCTACTTTTCCTCTCTGTTGTGGGCCATATTTCTTGGAGTGGCTGTTCCCTGTGTAACTCTATGCTCACTGGGGTCTTCTATTTCCTTCTTTTTTCTCTTCAAATCTAGGAAGGTAAACATCTTCTATTGGTTTCTTTATCCCTAGATGAATCTTTGTAAACAGTCACTTTATATTACAGCCATATGTTGCTTAATGACCGAGATGTATTCTGAGAAATGCATGCATTGTTAGGTGCTTTCTGCACTGTGCAAACACCATAGAGTGCCCTTGCACACACCTAGATGGTATAGCCTCTGGCACACTTAGGCTCTCTGGTATAGTCTTTTGCTCTTAGGCACAAACCTGTACAACATGCTCCTGAACTGAATGCTGTCGGCAAGTGTAACACAATGGTATTTGTGTATCTAAACATCGAAAAGGTACAGTAAAATGATATAAAAGATTAAAAAATGGTTCACCTGCATAGGGCACTTACAATGAATTGAACTTGCAGGACTGGAAGTTCTCTGGGTGAGTCAGTGAGTGAGTGGTGAGTGAACATTAAGGCCTAGGACATCACTGTCCCCTACTATGGGTTTTATAAACAGCGTTCCACAGCCCTCCCCCTGCTCCTTCCCAACAGGATCAGAAATAGAATATCGAAGCTGTCAATGCCGCCTCATAAATAGAGATGTGGGCTAGGTTCATTGAGAAAAAAATGACTGGGTAAGGTGTGGGTCACCATAATAATGACCGGTAGGGAGGAGTGAATGGTGGCCTGAGGATTAGTAGGAATAAGAAGTCAAGGTGCAGAGATAAGTAAACATAGGGGATTGTCACGGCAATGTGATTTTGACTGTTGTATGGTAAAGCAGTGGTCAGATTAAGAAACTTTGTGATAGTCATTTAAAAAAGAGGGCATTTAACATAGAAAACGTATAAAACTGAGGACTCAATATTTTTACTTTTACTTTGGAAATTTGTTTTTTGTTTTATTGACCCTATCGGGCACAAAGGGCTCTCTCTCTGGCATTAGATTCATGGAAGAAATAAAGCTCATCTATGCTGTACATTATTGCAACCTGAAAATATTTCCAAAGTATCCCCTACCACAGAAAGGCTGGCTCCCCTACCACGGAAAGTTCTTACTAAAGTAGCAGTGATACTCAATACTTCAGGTAGTGCCTGTGGACCTGTGTCCTTGTACAGACCCTAGGTCCTCAACAAAGAATTTACAGCAATGTGTCCTGAAGACCTTCAGGCTAGATCTGGGAGGGCTGTGGTACCCTCTAAATATGTAACGCTGGAGGGACAGGCTCCTTGGTGCTGAAATAGGCCAGTGACTTGTCTCACTGTGATGTAATCTGTGCACTCTATATTGAGGTGCTGTGAGTAAGAGGGAATCTATCGCCAAGTCCCACAGACATTGCTCCCATCAAATAATTCCTCCAGAACCACACATTCTTCCATTTCTTACAGGAAGTTCTGCCCCACTATACAACAGAACCACCATCACTGACTGATAGGTTGTTATGCAACAAACACACGACTGTACTAGTATTTGATAGAATGCTGGTGTTCGTTGCTTTCACTGACTACCGTTTCCACCACAAATGCTTCTGTAAATCATTTCCTTAAGTCATTATTTACATCTGAGTGTGTGTCTGTCCATAGCTACCTATCTATCTATCTAGCTATAAATACCTTTCTCTTACCTCAACCTCTCACTAGCACACTTCCCTCCACTTTTAGAAATAAATGAATATAATGTGACTTTCAACTCACCTACTCAACTATAATTATTCCCTTGAATTTTCCAAATGACCTGTATTCTCAATCCAATGGCATTATTTAAGTTCTCTGTCTCCTTGATATTTCCTAAACAATTAACCTCCATGACAACTTTCCTATGAACAATTTCCATTCACTATGCTCAACCAATTCTTCTATATTTTCCTTTCATTTTACCTTGGCTTTTCTCTTTCAATCCTCTGTCTCTTATGTAGTGGCACTTTTAAAATTTCTACTCATTCTTTCAGGTACTTCCATGGCCTTATGATAGATGATGATGATAGAGAGATGATAGATAGATGATAGATAGATGATAGATAGATAGATAGATGATGATAGATAGGGATATATATTAGAGGCCCATTGCACAAAGACATTTGTGCAATAGGCCTTCCTTCCCCTGGCTGCCGGCACTGGTTTTCCTCCAGCACCTGGGACCCAGGCCTTCATTCTGGCCACAGTGGAGAATCCAAGCCTCTTCAGTCTTCAGTCTTCAGTCTTCAGTCTTCAGTCTTCAGTCTTCACTCCGGCCGGAGCCTTCAGTCTTTGCTCCATTAACCCACCATCTTTGTTGGGTTAATTTGCATACTCATCCTGATTGGCTAGTGGGCATAGCAGAGTGACACCAATTTGCATGCTTCTCTTTTATTAGTGTAGATATATACTGTATATATAATCTCCAAACCTGTGCCATCCACTAAATTCTGTATCTCATTTAATTGTATAACATTCACACAATCATTTTTTCTCAAAATCCTAAAACCATTTTTAATTTATTCCTCTTTTTCCTGTTACCTAAAATTAAATGAGTCAGCTTACTTCTATCTTAGCATTGTCTCTGAACTCCATACTCCTTTTCTTTCCCTCTTCATTTGCCCTAGTGAAGACAATATTTTATTTATTTATTTATTTGTTTGTTTGTTTGTTTATTTTTAAGTTTTATTCTATTGTTTAAAGTATTACATATAGTATCATATATGTCTCCTTTTTCCTCCTTGACCTCTCCCCGGCCATCCCCACCCCCCCAGCACATGCTCTCACCCGCCTCTAGTGTCTGTGTCCATTGGTTATGCTTATATGCATGCATCAAGTCCTTTGGTTGATCTCTTATTCCCACCCCCTCCTCCTCCTCTGCCTTCCCACTGAAGTTTGACAGTCTGTTTGATGCTTCTTTCTCTCTGTATCTATTTTTGTTCATCAGTTTATAATGTTCATTATATTCCACAAATGAGTGAGATTATGTGATATTTATCTTTCTCTGACTGGCTTATTTCACTTAGCATAATGTTCTCCGGGTCCATCCATGCTGTTGCGAATGGTAAGAGTTCTTTCTTTTTTATAGCAGCATAGTATTCCATTGTGTAGATGTACCACATCTTTTTCAGATTGGAGCTAAATCAAAGAGATCCTTTAGCACCATATTTAAAAATCTAGATTTACATCTCCAACAGACAATATTTATTTTTAAGTTGTATCATTGTAGAAGTTTCCTCTTAGAGTTTTCTAGCTACCCTTTCTCCTGTATATTACACACTACCCACTACCACATTGCCATGACTTCATTGCTCAAAATTTCTTATCTTTCCATGATGGAAATCTAGATTTTTAAATATGGTGCTAAAGGGTCTATTTGATTTAGCTGCAATCTGACTCTCAATCAGTCTTAGTCTTCTCCAATTCCCTACATCATTTCACTGCTGTTAGTCAACCTGTCTCTCTGCCTGGTACATCCTTCAACTCTAATTTCAAGTACGTCCATGTTTGAGACGTGGCACAAATGACATGTCATTCATGTCCTGCTTTCCCTGATCTATGCCAGTAGTTGTTGAAGTTATCACTTAAAAAAATTACTGGCTGCCTTCCTTTAGATAAATGTATAATGCAAATCTTATTTCATGTAAGGGCAAGGATGATGTTATCATTGTATCCCTTAAAATGCCTGGCAAAGCCTCTGTAAGGAGACCCTCTTTTAATTAATTTAAATTTATATGGATTTAACTCACTATGACTTAATTCAGACGCTCCAATGAATATCTCCAGGTTCCTAAAATTCTCAGCATTAAATCAATTAACTAATCTTGTGGTAATGCTGTCTTCTGTTGTAACCTAAAACAGGGTTGGTAGTTGCTCAATGTAATTGAGTGTGCCAAAAGTTCAGTTGTTCTGACTCTCCAAGGACTGCCTAGACAGATGGCCAACTGGCAGGAGCCCAGAAATGCTAGTTCTACCTATTAAGGACCATCAGAACAACTAAATCTTACAGATGCTGACACAGTGAATACATTTTTATTGTGCTGATTTGCTGACAAATTGCAATTATATGCAAATAACTATGTGTCTTAAGGAAATATATTTGGATAAATGAAAATACTTTAGACCTTGAATTTTTAGAATCATGATGTTACAATTCCTTTTTAAATTGTGCTTCCTAGCTTTATTTTTACTTTGAAACTGTTAGTTAAGTACTTCATTATGTGGGAGGAGGCATTATACCATGAACTGATTCAATTTAGTCTTGATTTTAAAAATACTAAATTGGAAACTGTGCCAATAAGAACATTTACATCATACCAAAGTTAAAATAATTCAGTCAGTCAGCAAATAAGTGTGCAATACCAGAGGCAGGTAATACAAGAATCCAAAATGAATTCTATTCTCAGAGGTGATTCTCCAGCATGCTTGAGGAGGCCCTGAGGTTACATAAACTTGGGTGGAATTTCCTGTTTTGCTGCATGAAATTTCCATGATAAAAAATAGAAGATGGAGAAGAGAGAAAGAAAAAAAAGTAAAAACAAAACAAACACAAAAAATTGCATGGTTTCCAATTCTAGATATAGTGTTTTAAACAGAAATAAGTACAACTACATTAACTTTAGATATTTATTACAGTTTGGGCTTTATTTTCAATATGATAAGCATATTCACAGCTGCATTAAAAAATTGAGGCAACAATATGATTCAAAAGATTAAAATGACCATTTATTTCTAAAGCTCCAGATGTTTGAAATCTGACTGTACCAACTTAATTTATGCAAAAACAATAATACTGGTGTTTCTGGGACCACCAGAAGCAGTTATAACAGTTGTATAAAGAATTATATATATTATTTTACATTTTTATTTCAGGCCTTCTGTCCTTCAGTTGACTTGTGAAGATAAGGTCCAATTAATGTCACTAAGTCTGAAAAATTTCCTTACACATATGTTGAATGGGATTGCCTATAGTTCATTACTTCAGCAACATAGCAATAAATGTATAGATCCATAATTTATGGGAAAATGTAAGAAGTGTCTTTATAAGTATTCAATTCCTACTAGTAAATGTCTAATGAATTATTTCCAAGTTTATTTGAAAACATTTTAAAATAATGTAATGATAGTGAGTGACTATTCAACAGTAATTATGTGAGTTTTAAAATATCAGAATTAAACAAAGTAAAAATAATATCATAGGAAATTACGTTCTCCAATATCTACACTGTTTTTATAAATAATAGAGAATAGGAAAAAGAAAACAATACCCCCTTCCCTTCAAAAAAAGAATATCAGCTTTCCAATAGCAGATTGTAAACCATGGGGTAAAAAACTCATGGCTCTAAGATTGTGAAGGTTTCTTTTTTTTTATCCTTAGAAGTGATAAATCATGATTATTGTTAGATCAAGTACATTAACTAGAATTTTTTAAAAAGCACTAGAAGGGTTGTAACTGGAGATTTTTTGTGTCTAACCTAAAGAAAAATTAACTTTACTTTTTCCACCATCAAATGAATCCCCAGAGTTAGAAAAAAATGTAATTTCTTGCTTTCATTTTTCTTTCAGAATAAACAATAAATAGTGAAATCATCAACCACCTTCATGAAGGATTTTTGTCTAACAAATACTTTTGAGCTCTCAACATGCATTTTAGGTGCCAACTTTTTCTCAAACTTCATAATTGGTCCTGGTGCTTATCTTTCTCTCATCATAATATTCTCACAGAGTTGTGTGTGTTTTTAATAGTGTGGCACTGTATGTATTTCACGTCATTTCAAATACTGTTTTTTGGGGGAAAACACGCACACACATAGGGCAGGAAAAATGTCAAAAAATCCAAGAGCTCACAGTAGGGTTTGCGAAGGGCAGTGGGAACAACAGAAAGAAGCTACTGGACTGGGACAAACTAATATGACCAGATGAAAATCTTCCTTGGATGGCTGGAAGGATGAGATTAAAGCCTGGAGAAACCACTCAGTTACTCCAGCCTGTCTTCTCAATAGAGTTGCATGTGCAACAGTCAACGCAACCATCCAGTGACCTGTATTGATCATCAAGACGGCTGGACTAAATGGTTCCGCAGAGCCGTGAGGGTCTGTTTGCTTGGACATAGATAGTCACAGCAAGATATGCACAGGAATATTAATTATGGAGACAGGCAAGCAGCACGAGAATGCCTGGGAAAGCCCCGCAGAAGGAAGCAGCCTCGTTTCCCGCAGAGCTCTACAGCACACACAGGCGCTCTCCCGCTCACTGAGCACAGGCGGAGTTGTTGTCCTGCTGCTTTATGTTAATTAGAGAATAAATAAGTGGCCAACTGTAGTCTGTGGGCATATGTTGGTCAACTGTCTCTGTCTAATTAGGTTGTAAGCCCACTGGGCAGAGGCCTCATTTAAATCTATGTTCTGGAAAGCACTTAGTGCCTTTGTTGAGGCCTGGTGACTGTGAGAGACTAGGGCAAATAAATGGCTGAGGTTTAATAAGCAAGCAAAAAAAGTTTTTTTAAATTTTTTGTGCGTGTGTTTGGTATGTTGCAGAATGCTGACTAAATCATTTGAGCAAAGCATGGAAGGTTCCTTTTCATAGACTAACACCCCATATGTTGCTCTATGTAGTATAATAAGCATATAGGGATTGTATGTAAATTGTACATAATTTAATAAACTTGTAGTTTAATAAAATAAATTCTATAAAGTTTATATGTACTCTTTTTATGTAATACATGTACAGTATTTACAAAAGTAATAACATAAACAGCAAATGGAATATATTCTAGTTTGAGTGCCAGAATCTATGGCGTGTGTGTGTGTCAGTGTGTGCACATGTGTGTGCACCGTACATATAAGTGTGAGGTTATGCAACTAACTATATCAGGGGTCCTCAAACTACGGCCCGTGGGCCACATGCAAATACAAATATTGTATTTGTTCCCACTTTTTTTTTTTTTACTTCAAAATAAGATATGTGCAGTGTGCATAGGAATTTGTTCATAGTTTTTTTTTAAACTATAGTCCAGCCCTCCAAAGGTCTGAGGCACAGTGAACTGGCCCCCTGTTTAAAAAGTTTGAGGACCCCTGATCTATATTATAAAAGGCCTGTGGCTGTCACACCCTAACATGGAACGACCAAGCAACTGGTCACCAGGAGGTGCTGTAGCACCTCTCGGTCCTTCCCCCTGGCCCATGAGCTGCTAGAGGCGGTGGGGTGGGGCATGCGGTGCCGGGACTCATACAGGGCTGGGACTCATGCAGGGCTGGCGGAGCTCATGCAGGGCTGGCAGGGCTCACACAGCAAGAGGCAGGGCTCACGCGGGAAGAGGCAGGGCCCGCGGCTCGCGCAGGGCAGGTATGGGGTCCTGCCAGTGTGGCAGGTCTGGGTCTCTCACGATTTTGTGCGCTGGGCCTCTAGTATTTATATAATGCAATAATGTAATGTGTGGATGCATCTCATTACACACATAGATGACTATGTATTCAGACATTCATTAAAATGTCTAAGTAGTGGATAATCTCTATTTTATATTTTTGTTTGTATAGTTCAGAAAAGTCTCTTTTCTTTTCCTATATGTCCTCTGCTACCTGTCACTCCATCATGTTTGTTACACTGAGTTTCAGAAAGGTGGTGTTAGCTGCTGGCAGTAAAGGGTGAGAAAGTAGAAATTAAAATATACACATTCATATATGTGTGTGTATGATTATTGTGTGTGTTTAAATGCTACTTCTTATCTGTGTAGACTCAATCATTCACTTCTTTGAACTCCTACAGCATTAAATTATATACTGTCTCCCAGTAACACATGTGTACATGTGCCTGCATCTGTCTGTAATACATCTTTTCCCCAAGAGGCTTAAGCTATGCTAGAATAAAGATCAGACCTTATTTTATTTTATGTTCTTAGTGTTTTACTTCAGTGCTTGCCAAAGTAATTTTCAACAAACACTTAGTGGTTGATTGAAACTATGTTTATTTACTACGTATTTTATATTTCCTATCTACTATGTATATTTTAATTCCTATATTATGACAAATTTGATACTTGCATGAATTTCTAAACTGTTTTATACTTTAATCCTATATAATAAAAGAGAAAGATGCAAATTAACCATCCCTCTGCTACGCTTAAGCCACACCCACAAGCCATGCCCACAGCCATGCCCACAAGCCAATCAGGAGTGAGTATGTAAATTAACCCAGCTAAGATGGCGGCGGCCACAGAGCTGGAGCGAGCAGGAGGCTTGGGTTGCTCCTGGTGATGGAGGAAGCCAAGCTTTCCACCTGCCCTGGCCGGACCTGGGCTCCGCTTAAGGCTACAAAGTTTCAATTATAGAAGATAAATAAATCCCAGAAAAAAGAAAAAAGGAGAGGCTGGGAGCTTGGGTCACCGGGGGGCATGGCCAGCCTGAAAGCAGCCATCAGCCCCTCACCCAGGCTGGCCAGGCACCCCAGCAGGACCCCCACCCTGATTCTGGACACCCTTCAGGGCAAACCAGCCGGCCCCCACCAGGGCACTAGGCCTCTATCCTATATAATAAAAGTGTAATGTGCATATTGACCCTAACAGCAGAACGACTGGGAATGACTGGTCACTATGACACACACTGACCACCAGGGGGCAGACGCTCAATGCAGGTTCTTCCGACTGGTGGTCAGTGCACTCCCACAGGGGGAGCTCTGCTCAGCCACAAGCCAGGCTGATGGCTGCAAGCACTGCAGTGGTGGCGGGAGCCTCTCCCGCATCCTCAGCAGAGCTAAGGATGTACGACTGCAGCTTAGGCCTGCTCCCCGCTGGCAAGTGGACATCCCCCGAGGGGTCCCAGACTGCGAGAGGGCACAGGCTGGGCTGAGGGACCCCCCTGAGTGCACAAATTTTTGTGCACTGGGCCTCTAGTTTATTATAAGTATTATTATATACATAATAGAGAAGGAATAGACAGTGGTTTGGGAAAGAAGTAGCTGGCTTAAAGTATTTGCTCATGTTCATTTATCACAAAATGTAGAAAGACATTTTAAAAAACTGAGACATCTCTTGGTGACTTTCTAAATATAATCATCACTTTCTACAACTAGAAGCTTGCATTGCTCATGTTGATCTGCTCTCAGGGGTGGTAGGATAGTAACTGCCTGAAACTTGGTAACTGGAGTAGAGGGTTCATTGATAGAACACCTGCCATCAGCTACAATCCTTCTGGGATTGACGAACTTAGATTTCTCTGGAAACCCTAATATTCTTTTCTAGTCACATGTAAAGACAACATGCATTTACCACTTTGTCTCAAGCTCTGTCTGTCCTTCCTTTTCCTTTCTTCCCAGTTAGTAAAACACTCTTACCAAACGCTTGTCTCCTTGGATGACATACGCTCCTAGTAGATGTGGCCTTTTTTTAATCAACAAAAATATCAAGAGTTGGTCTAGTGCCTAGTCCTGGATGTTGCCTTCTTGTCCTTCCTATGATTTATATCCCTTAAAAGATCTTCTTAGGAATTCTTTGCTCACACCATTTTTTCATGTATGTAATTCCCCTTTACCTGTGATTTTTGTCAATGTGCTCCTCAAAAAAACTTTGTAGAATCAAGTTTAAAACCCACAACACACATAAATTATCTAAATTAAATCCATCTTTATTTTTTCTCTTTGAAAACTTTATCTAGCTGTCAATCAGGTTTTGCTACCCATTTTCTAGATATTGATAACTTTAATCTAGATGTGACTATATACCAAGTACTTAAATAAACCTTTATATTCATGACCTCATTTTAATTTTATGATATCCATTTGTACTAAGCATTTGACTCATTTTAATGCAGCAAATGAGCATTACAGAGAATATATTCCTTGACCAATGTCATCTAGCTATCAACTATAGAGACAGATAATTTTATTTTATTTATTTTTTTACTTGCTACTTGGTGACATATATTTATGTTGTTATCATTTGTCTTCCCCTCCACTAGAATGTATATCTTTAAGATCAGAGATTTTCATGTTTTATTCACTATTGTGTCTATAACAGTATTTGACCTCTAGTAAGTTCAGTCTCTCAGTTGCTCAGTCTCTCTGTATCTATCTATCTATCTATCTATCTATCTATCTATCTATCTATCATCTATCATCTATCATCTATCTATCATCTACCTATCTATCTATCAATCAATCATCTATCTATCTATCTATCCATCTATCATCTATCTATTATCTATCTATCTATCTATCTATCTATCTATCTATCTATCTATTATCTAGCATCTAGCATCTATCTATCTATCTAGCATCTCTCTCTCTATCATCTATCTATCTTTCTATCTATATCTATCTGTCATCTGGCATCTAGCATCTATCTATCTATCTAGCATCTCTCTCTCTATCATCTATCTATCTCTCTATCTATATCTATCTGTCATCTGTCTATCTATCATCTATCATCTATTTATTTATCTATCATCTATCTATTATCTATCTATCATCTATCTATCATCTATCTATCTATCATATATTTATCTATTATCTATCATCTATTTATTTATCTATCATCTATCATCTATCTACCTATCATCTATCCATCTATTATCTATCTATCTATCTATCTATCTATCTATCTATCTATCTACCTATCTATCATCTATCTATCATCTGTCATCTACCTATCTATCATCTATTTATCTATCATCTATCATTTATCATCTATCTATCACCTATCTACCTTTGTATCTAAAATAATGTGTTGTAAAATAAGGAAATAAATAAAATAAGCTCCTACTAAGTGTGAGGTACAGTACTTTTTTATCCTTCAAGGCCTTCCTCAGATGCCACCGCTGTGGATCTTCCCTTGCTTAACCTTCCATACACTTTCCCAAACTGGAAGTGATTGTCCTCTTCCATATACTCTAGCCCTTTAATGGCACTGACCAGTATTATGGTTCATTATTTACTGTTGGCCTAAATACAGATGAGCCTAAAGCACTTTCAACATAAAATAAAATAAAAAACGCCTCCAAATTTTTTATTTTTTTGTTTTAAAGATATATTTTTAATTTCTTCAGCCTGACCTCTGAAAAAAAAAAAAGGAGAGAAAAAGTGCTGACCAGGCAGCCTGAGATACACCTAAAGTTTCAAGTCACTTTTCAAAAAAGGAAAAGGCACCAGTGGCCAACTGGGACATGGCTTTGTTTTCTGTGGCTTCACTGCCATCTCAAGGGCATGACAAAGCCAATGCAGGACACATTCCTCCTCTCCAGGAAGGTGTAGTGAAGTGGGATTAGTGAAAAGAGGGAAGCCATTGTTCAGTGGAGCAAAGCAGGTAGGAGGCTCTATCACAGCCATGCACAGCTAAATATCTACACTAATAAAAGAGAAACATGCAAATTGGTGTCACTCTGCTACACCCACCAGCCAATCAGATGAGTATGCAAATTAACCCAACAAAAATGGCGGTTGATTTGCATAAGCAGGCGTGGAGCAAAGACTGAAGACAATGTAGAAGGAAGCCAAGCGCTGCAGAAGGGAGCGAAGCTGCAGAGAAGCAAGCGGGGCGGCAGAGGCATGAGGGAAGCAAGGGGGGCTGTGGAGATGGGAGGGAAACAAGCTGGCGGTGGAGGTGGGAGGGAAGGAAGTGGGGCGGCAGAGGCAAGAGCAAAGCCCGCCTCGGCGGGTTTCGCTCCCTTCTCTGCTTCGCTCTGGTCGCAGGAAGCCCTATTCTTTTTTTAAAAAAAATATATTTTATTGATTTTTTTTACAAAGAGTAAGGGAGAGGGATAGAGAGTTAGAATCATCAATGGGAGAGAAAAATCGATCAGCTGCCTCCTGCACACACCCTACTGGGGATGTGCCCTCAACCAAGGTACATGCCCTTCACCGGAATCGAACCTGGGACCCTTGAGTCCGCAGGCTGACGCTCTATCCACTGAGCCAAACCAGTTATGGCAGGAAGCCCTATTCTTACAGGAATCTTCCTGCAAGGGGCCTCTAGTATATATATAT